>NC_068360.1:13571441-13715077 GCF_020536995.1 Dreissena polymorpha
ATTTTAATAATGTTTTTTTGTGTTTATTGTTGGCTGCAGTGCTGGCATAAATTTCTGTGCAATTGGTAATATAATATTAAGTCCCATATATTGGCAATACCAATTGTATCTTGTCGTTAAAACTTAAAGCTCACTTTCTTAAGATCAACTGGATTATTGTAGGTCAAACAGGCGAATGGGGCGATTTTTGTATGGGTGACTGGGAGTGTTCTGGCGACTTCACGTGCCAAAATTCGCACTGCAACTGTCCACCTTATACCCATTGGTCCGGAATGTCCTGCCGAAACGATAGTGGTACGTATACCCTCCTGAAATATTGAGTCACCAGCATACTATGACATTGCAACTAATACGTTATAGACGTAAATGAGCCTGTCATTATTGTTCAGTCTATGGAGGCCACGAAAGTTTGAGATACTTGACAAACATCAGAGCATCATTGGCCCAATTCATAAGGGTTTCAGAAAACAAGTAAGCGCTACATGTAATATTTTACATTTAACGTTTATTACTTTAACATTCAATATTTATTTGAATGTCCCTTACCATTTGATTTTATCTTTTAAGGCATCTTTATTTCACCAATCAAATCCTAAATATTAATTAATACAGAATGGTTCTTCTAACCCTTCGAATATATTTCGGCTTTAAAAGATTTTTAAAACTTAATTGTAGTGACTGGTCAGATATGTAAGTCGGACGCTGACTGTGGAAACTTCAAAGGCACAGTCTGCAGGGGACCAGCTAACCATTCTACATGTGCGTGTCGAGACTCCCGGCAGATGATACACCTTTACACATTCGAATGTGTGGAACATGAAGATACAGGTATGATAGTAAAAAAGAGTATTTAACCCTTTACCACTTATATACTTTTATACGCATTTGTAGTCCCTTAGAAACTTAAATTTAATAAAGACCGTTATTACTAAATTTACTTTGTAAAGGCTTCATTTCCAACCCTTAGATACTGATGAGCAGCATACAGCATAAAACCTGAATAGACTGCACATAGCCTTTTTTCACTTTGCTTCTAACAAATATAACAACATCTTTCGAAATTTAACGAACTTCTAAAGTTATTTATGATATCACATGTAATTACCTTGCATGACCGTACGATTTTGCTGAAGTTTGTGAGACAAAAATCGTCGCTAGTGTATTGCATAGTGATATAAGCTCGGTTTCCGGCATTGTTCATATAAACACATATCCGTTAGTCATTATGTGGTATTCCAATGTACTTTATAGCAGATATATGGGAACGATCTGGGGCTTCATATTAATTACTGGAAACCCATGTTTTCCGATCAGGAATGTTTTAAATGTTCTTACAGGTATGTTTGCCACAGCAAAAGTCAATCACTTGCGAACATTTTGATTGATTGATGATGATGAGTGAAACTTCTTGTTTTCAGACCTACTTTACATAGGTTGTGAAAATGACAGTGACTGCACGATAGCCCAAACATGCGAAAAATTGTACGTCGGCTTCAGGCTTTGCATGAACGAATCATTTAACAATCACACCGGTAACTATTTTACTAGTTCATTGTCGTTTTATTTTTCAATGTTGTGTTTTAAATTGTAGGATACATACAGAATATCCCACCATAACGCCAAACAACACCAGACATCCAAAGATAATATATCGTAAATCATTGCATCAAACACAGACAAATGATTTTTTACGCTCACAGGCTTCTATGCAATTTCTATGATATGCTCCTTATAATTTGCCATAAAAAAATCCCGTTTTGCTGAATGTTTATGTAACAATTGCTAAATAAAAATGTAAATAATTAAAACTACAACCCTATTCTATTCGGAGACTTGTGGGATAAGAAGTTTAGTATGAGTTTTGTCATAGGGCATTTCGATCCTCGCCAAATTGGGTTGAATCATGCAAATAGGGTGAAAATATAATACGCCATAAGCGTTACATGATTCAATAAATAACGTTTTCATAGACTTATTTTGCCAATTACATTTGATACGTTGTCCTTATATGTTTAATGGATACAATGTTCAGTGTTTCTTGAATCAAGCAATATCTGACTTAATTGTGTAGGAATGTCGATAAAAAGAAAACAAATATTCGATCTTGGTCAGAGTATTTCAATAAACTGATGAACTATGGATGATGTGAATAATTCTAATGAAATAATAAGGAAACGTTTATTTACTGTAAAAAATATAACATGAATAAAATTTCAACAGATTACTGTGAACAAAGACTCGTGTGTTTATATGCAACATTTAAAAGTATTACTTTTAAATCAACCTTCTACAATAATTCATTGTTACCTATGTGTCAATCATTTTAGAGATTGCATTCTTGTTGTGTTTAACAAAAAGAAACATGTTGTATTGTATTACACGATCGTGTCTACGATGTTGCCCCATAAGTTGCAGCCATTTATTTTAAATATGTTTTGCAATGTATTTTATGTCCTAGTTTTTGAATGCGACATTCTTCCTTTTTACACAATACAGTTGCTCTGTTTATCATTATTAATTTAATTTGTATTTATCCATTTATGTCCTCATAACGTCCATGCGAAAAACATCCCACACAAATTGCTCTGTGGTTCTACCCCAACCACGTTCGACATCCCAACTGTTTAAAGTGTTATCATAATAAGTTCAATAATACATGCATAATTGTATCGTGCACAAATTTTATAGATACTTTCTTGTCAACAATTCTACTGGTTGTGATAATTTCAAATCTATAACTTGCATACTTTGTGTTTTTTAAGTGTTTACATTTCACACATTTGAATCCGACGTTAATGTTAACTTTAGTCTTTTTTCTGTGTGTGTCAATTGATAAATTGGCGTATTTTGGTTTTATTGTGCACAATCGTACATGACGTAAAACTTTATAGATTCAAATTGTTAGTGACTGATTAAATGTTTGCAGAAGGTAACAGGCAATATTTTACTTCAACGTGTTTGAGATAAAGATGTTGAAACCATTTCCCGTAATAACGTTAATGTGCGTTTGAAAAAAATTGGCAGGACAACTTTGTTTTTTTTTCTTAGCGTCTTGTATGCGTAAACAATAGATAAGTCAATTAATTGATATCTTTCGAAATGGCAGGACAGGCCGTTACGCTTAAGCCCTCAGTACTCTACATTAACCACTCCATGGCGCTGATACCAGTTTCAATCAAATGTATACCTTTTTAGTCGTACGTAGTGTCATGTATCGCATTGGTAATGGTTCATTCGCCTCAAATTAGACTTTTGGTTGGCGATGAGAGATTCCTTCCTTGTTATTTATTGTTACACAACCTGGAAGACGGTTTAACCGGTTTTAATAATGCATGTATTGTGTTTGGTGTTTTGCTGACTCGAATTGTCGAGCGATTTGTATTAATAATTTTAAGGACCAAATATATCCAATGAATATTGTATCCTGGCGGTAAGACTTTTAACTCACTACTTTTGATTAACACATTTTGTTTTTTATCCAACCAGGTGACTATTACAAGAAATGCGCGGGTGACTGGGATTGCTCCGATCCTTACAAGTGCATCGAGTCATATTGCGGATGTCCAGCTACGACCTATCACACCGGGTTTGACTGCCGAAACGAAGGTGGTACGTAAACCCAACTGAACTATTGAGTCGCTAGCTTACTATGACCCTGTTACTTATACATATATGAATTGTAATTATTTTACAGTTTTATAGAGGTTAGCCATGCAAGAAATTATGGGAAAAGGCAGCTTGTGTAATAATTATCGTCAAAACATGTACAATGCGTCAAGTTTTCGAAAACATTGAAACGCTACATTTGCTATGTACACTTCTCTTCAGCTATTTTTTAAAAATTAAAACAACGTTTTAACACCAAGCAAATACTAGATTTTTTTTATCCCTTTTAATAAAATATGACATTTCTGCATTGAAATTACAGCAGTGAAAAGAACAAATTGTTATTGTCACCGATGAAAAGAACATTTTTTCGGAACTTCTTTTTCTATTTTTAGATTATCATAAATATTTTTTTATATATTTTCTATGATCGAGTGAATTAAAATCGACATTCCACCGAATCCAACACATTTTCTATTTATTTTATGCTTTTTCACCGTTTATTTACATTGTAAAAGAGTTTAACTGGGGAATTTCGCTGGTATAATGACGTCATTTCGTCACACTATTGACGTCATTTTGTATTTTGAAATGTTTTTAGGCACGCCACGGGAGAAACTCCGAAAAAGCGTAACTTTTCAGCAAAAGGGAAACAGCTGTCAATTATTTTTACGAAAAAGGGGCATAAAAGAAACAGAAAATTCGATCATAAAAAATAATATTTTCACTCTTGGCTGCGCCACTCGTGAAAATATATTTTCTATTATAACTCGTGAAATAACAAACGATCTTCCACTGACATGAACAAATATCCTCTATATAATAAAAACAAAATGGATATAAATATCTGTGCGACAACGTCAACACGTATGCGATTATTTCTTTCAACTTCTCAGATATATAGTCGGCTGTTTAAGGTTTACTTTATTGTAGATACGGGTATCTTATGTCAGTCGGACGCTGACTGTGTATTCTACAATGGCACTGCTTGCATTGGCACGGCTGACCGCTCTACATGTGCATGCCCCTACCCGTGGCAGTTCATGAACACACACACCTTTACATGTATGGATAGAGGTAATTAATTTATTTATTTTATTTATAATATCTTAACATATGACTTGCATGACCTACCAATATCGCTTAAAATTTTCAATTAAATGCTTTTCGGCAAATCGTCATTATGAATTATTAGTATTTGCCGATTCTGCCAATAAACTGAAACTTAACATTATTAATAGCTCTAGCTGTTAAAACTAATGAAACGTTATTAGGTGATGTTTAATCAGTATTCGGATTTTTTTTGGTATTTTTACACATATCCGTATATCATTTTTGGAATTCCTTAGTACTTGTTAGTAGATAAATTGGAGTGAGTCGGAGCTTCAAATTAATCGCGGTAAACCACCCGCTTTCATACCAAGGATGTCTAAATTGTTTTATACAGTGCTCTTTTAAACATTGAAAGTCATTCAATTGCTTACTGTTCAATATATGAGGATACTATAATGTCCTTGTCTTCCAGGACTGCACCACTCTTGTGAGACCGACACGCACTGCAGCATGGGCATGAAGTGTGAATTCTTTTACGGCCAATACAAAAGTTGCGAGTACGACTCGTTTAACAATGGTAACGGTAACTAATCGATTAGTTTCACTATATTTAGTTTTAAATTTTAGTTATGAAATATAGGATACATATGGCACATCCCAAAATAACGCAAAACAACAATTACAGACATCCCAAAATAATACATTGCAACTGATCGCAATATGACACAAACAAATGGATGTTTATCACACGTGCTTAAGGTGAGCTTTTGGGATGATAATTCGTTTCTGTCCGTGTGTGTCATTTTCTTGCGTCCTTCCTGAGCCTTTCATTTATAGGAACTTTTGATCATGAACCGCTGGGAAATTACCATGAAACTTCTAAAGTATGATTCTTATACGCCTTAAATAATCCCGATTCGCTGAATGAATATGTCCCAATGGCTAAATATTAATTAAAAACAAACTTCAAAAATCTTCTATTTTCAAACCATACATATCAGATTTGTATTCGTTTTGTAACAGTACATTTCTACCCTCTCCAAAATGTGTTTAAACCACGTCAAAGGGGTCGAAATTCGCTACGTCGAAAGGTTTTCATGATTTAGTACATATATTTTTAATTGACTTTTATTTTCCCACTGGTGCACAATTACATTGAAGACACTGGCCAAATATTCGTTAATGGATGTGATATTTATTGATTCTTAAATCAAGCTGTGTCTGTCATATGTTTTGTAAGAATGTAGTTTAACAGAAAACAAACAATCGATCTTTGCCAGAGATTTAAAAAAAACCCTGATGAATGAAGGATGATTTCATCAGTTCTGACGAGGAAACAAGCAACTATTGCAAATAGTTAAACAAACATGTACGTAAAAATGTACATGAAATATTTAGGAAACGTTATTGCTAAAATTATAATTTAAATACAATGTCGTAAGTCACTTTCGCAATCAGATTACTGAAAATACATACGTTGTTTATATGATTAAGTTTTAAGCCTTCGCTTTTAAACCATGATAGATCTAATTCGTAATAATGAATGTGCCATTCCTTTTGGATCTGGTATTAAGGATGCGTTTGCAACATAGTCACACGCATGTTTGTACTATTCAATTGTGTTTACTTTGTTGCTTTCGAAATGTGCAGCCAATAATACCTCACAACTTAGACTAATTCATCTAGATCGTTTCCAGTCAAATGCTCTAAACTAACGTTATCACTTTAATGTGTACTCATCCCAATGAGTAGAAAAGATCACATTTATTAAAGTGATATTATGGGTTTTTATTCACTGTTGAATTGAGCTGAAAAGAATTAACAGGTCAAAAGAGTTAGTCTACAAGTGGTTACTGACCAAATATCTGCAACTCATCTTGCTACCAGTTGTTTATATAAAATATATATTATATTTGATATTTTACATGACTGGTGAGTTGTCTAAGCCGAAACGATCCGTAAAACAAAATATTTGCTTTGTGACGTATGAACGAATCTGCACTAAAACTACATTTAGATTCACATCGTGAATCGAATCATTTCTGTCGTCAGTTGTCAAAACGAAAGTACGGTTGATATTCAAATGCATTATTTTTCTCTTTCCGGGATATTGTCTTGGTATGTTGATGCTGCATTAACAAATATAAGTGTATATGAAGTGAAAACACCTAAACTAAACAACGGTTGCGATAGACACCTATAAACTGTTAGATCATAATAAACCATAATATCACTTTAAGGATCTCATTATCATATAGATACTAGTTTAATTTCCGAATCGGACAATTACATTTTCTTTCGATTCCAACGCCTCGAACTTTACACTTAAAATAATAATAATGATATCAACGAGAAAATTAACAAATGATTGTATATGGGTTTTTTAATGTTCAATCGGTGTCATTACTTTCGTATTCGGCATTCATTTCACGACGTTCTATTCACATTAATTACTAGAGTTGCGACACCTTAAGGGTTTCGCGGGATGGAATGAGTGGGAACTAAAAAAATGTGGGTTCGAAAATATTGGGTAAGAAAATGCGGGAACACACATTTTTGGTACTAAACAAATGTGGGTACGAAAACTTTGGTTACGAAAAAAAATGTGGGTACGAAAATTGTGGGTACAATGGGTCAATGTTAAGGTTTTAGCATGGCGGACGCCAGAAGGCGAAAAGACATGACACATACGATGAGCTGGCTATGAGAATACCTCAGGTATTCTCCGAAAACAGCCGAGCTCATATGCATAAGTCAGTGAGTAATACTCATTAAAAGCTAGGCACGGCGTATAAAATCAGAACCACTGGGCCGAATCTGCTGAAACTTGGCCGCATTATAGATTATGGTCCAAACAAGCTACAGAATGTGCGCTTTTGGACCTGACAGCGTAAAACATTAACCAATAATGAACAGCACAAAATGGGTCATTTTGAACAAAAAAATGTAAACTTTAAGTGGCATTTAATGACTTTTAGACATCAGAAAGTTTCAAATTTTTGATATTCTGCACACTTCGACTTGTTTTTTTTTTTAAATTTAGAAACAGTTATGCTTGGGATGTCTATAAACCCTGTTATTGAATGTCAAATTTGGCAAAAAATTACAATACAATCCCAAAAATGGTTAAGCAGCAATTCCCCTTTAACATTATTCCTTATATTTAATTGAATTCTTTAAATAGATAACTGTGTATATTTAATCATAATGGGCTCTGTATATCACACATGATAGGCCACTGCTGGGGCTTGAACCCAGAACTCATCTCACATTGTAAGATGCGTTTTTCAATTAAACTACAATGACTGTATCGTGTGAAGTGGAGCCAACATACACCCACATAAGTGAAAAAATCATTCCGTCCATATATTTGTCGTGGGTGTTTTCTGACACATGTTGCATAACTGTTTGCAACAAAAGATGTATACATAGATACATAAATGGGGGAAAAAAAACGTCTTTTTTAATTTTTGTTTCACATATAAACATTTCCTAGCAATGATTAATAATTATATCATGTTGAAATCATTTATAGACCAAATATTACTGAAACTGCAAAAAAGTATAAGATGGATAGATATAATGTATCATTCTATCTAGTACAATGAACAAATGTTCTTCCGATGCCATTTTCACTAAGGTATTGGTATTGAATCCTGATGTACTACTAAAAATGTATGTCGGTTAGCAATAATAATTCAACAAATCCTCATATTCAAGCTGGGTCATCACTAAGTGGAATTATTTGTGGACATATAACAGAAAAATGCATTTCATGCCTCTATATTGCTTTAACAGGAATCCCAGCTTTTTGTATGAACAAAATTCCCTGATTTTTCCCTGATGGAAAATAAAACTTCCAGGATCATGATTTTGACCTATTTCTTGTTTTAGACACCCTGAATAAATAGCAGTTGCAGACATAACTAAGCTACACGTATACTACAAAGTCACGATAGATATGCAGAGGAAATGATTTGCTGTTTAAATTGTATGGACTTCTCGACACAAGTCGGGAAAGTCTGACCAAACAAAATTCCCTGATTTTTCCCTGATTTCACAAACTTTCCAAATTCCCTGACTGGAAAAAAAGAGTCTTTTTCCAGTTTTCCCTGATTTCCAGGTTGGCTGGGAACCATGTTTAACTTTGATAAAATGTTCTTTAGATGCCATGTGTATTAATTTATATGTCTTTTTGTCTGAGATATTAATGAAAATGCCTGTGGGTATGTGGCGAATACTAGTATTAAAAAAATCTGCAACTTGATATATGGTGTTAACACGGTAAAATTGTATGAGCCCAAATTATAATAGATGAATGCGTATTATGCTTCTATGCTTATACTATGAGGACATGTTCATACAATGCCATTTTTATTAATATAGATGCCAAATTTAATGAAACAGACTTGAAAATGTGTGTTGCCAGATACCAAGTAAGAAAAAAATCAGCATTTTTATGTAGGGCTTTCACACAGTAAAATTGTTTGTGCCCAAATAATCATAGATGAATGCATATTAGGCTTCAATGTTGCTTATACTTTGACTACTGGTTCATACGATGCCATTTTTATAAATATCTATGCCAAATTTAATGAAATAGACTTGAAAATGTGTGTCGCCAGGTACCAAGTAAGAACAAAATCAGCATTTTTATGTAGGGTCTTCATACGGTAAAATTATTTGTGCCCAAATAATAATAGATGAATGTATATTAGGCTTCAATGTTGCTTATATACTATGACGACATGTTCATACGATGCCATTTTTGTTAATATATATGCCAAATGTAATGAAATAGACTTGAAAATGTGTGTCGCAAGATACCACGTAAGAAAAAAATCCGCATTTTTATGTAGGGTCTTCACACTGTAAAACAGTTGTATACGTGGACATAGCATTTTCATGGAGCCCGTAAAGAAAGGGAGTTAATTGTGTAATTTGTGCTGATCAGAAACTTATAACAGTCGTCTCCCTTGAAATATTTGCACTTTATGAGACACCACAAACCATGGCGTCTCATCAGGATCCAAACTGTATTCTAAATCGTCACACTAAGCCCTCATAAGTTATTCATTGTATATGCACTATATAAAACAACCATATAATATATCTAATATATCCAGACACACGTATTATACCCAAATATTAGAAATACACAATTTTATAACAGTAAAAAACAATGGTATTTCACAAACAATTGCAGTCGTTAATAAATGCAGAAAAGCATCATCTACACGTTTCATACGGTATTCAGTTTATATGCAAACGCATTTAAATATATTTACCTCGATACTCGACCAAGCTGTTGAAAAATTATATTAATTAGAACGAGAACAAGTAAGATTAATGTGTTGTTTTCACATTTCTTTAAATGGCTGCCAATACCGCATGTAATAAAACAATCGAAGCGCATGCGCATAATATATGTTACACTCCACTAAACTAGTTGCAGCAAAGACATTCACAGGCGTTCATGTCACTTATATTCATGATATTTCCATATGCGAGTGTGATTGTAAACACAAGTTTCTGAAAACAGTGCGAAAAGGGGCATTACGCAAAGCCAATAAATCTGCGCAGATTTTTGTCAATATTGACAATAAACTGCATGTTTTCTTACCGTTAGTAATCCGACAGTCCGTTGGTCACATTGTGCATTAGTCCGTTTAAGTTATTATTGCCTTACACTTTTCAATATAAATTTATGAACTTTAAACAAAATAAGTAACTAACTAAGTAACTATTTAACTGACTAACACGCGCGTTTTTTTCCCAATATCCGAGACATTTTACTTTCGCACCTTGCCCTCAATGTCTGGCTTTTAAAGTTTACCGCCTTTTTGCGAATACAATGACGTTTACATATGAATTGCCCAATGAAAATTTCGGCGGGATGACGTCAGGCGCCAAAACTGGCGCGTGGTTTTTCCCGGTATAGACCCAGTGTGTCAACGCTGTAAATGCATTGTGGGAAACGGACTATTTCCAGCATGGCGCCCGTAAAGATTATGAACACGGAAGTAAAAATAGTAATAAATTATTATCAAAAACAGGCCTCATCAAACCGGGTCAGCCATGATATATTCTTGGATGCAGTTTGTGCTTCAAAAGGAGCTACTTTTCATGCCAGCCTATCGATGTAATATTCACTAAACACGTTGCAATGACTGTTATCTTCGAAATAATAAATAAATATTTACAATGTAATACCTGCATTAAAACGACTTCTTTTACATGCCGGCTACTATTCCCAAATACATCAAGTTAAATGTCACAAATGCTTTTGTTTTACCGCATAGTTGCTGCCCATATAACTGGCTACTCAATTTTTTTGGAAAACACTGAATTATGCGTGACAAACACAACATTAAAATACATTAATATCCAAAGATTCAAATAATTTCCCACGAGATAAGTCAAAAATTGCATAATCAATTGAATGAAAAATTAAAGTAAAAAAGCCAGATTTTACATAAATTTCAGGTTAATAAACACAAGGTTAAGGTAGTTGGTGAGATATAATCATTATACAGTTAGTAAGGCTTCATTGGTCATTGTTGGCACAGTACTTACATGCACCTCAGGTACTCTTAAGTATACTTACATGTACCCTGGGTACGATAAATATACTAAAACGTAACTGAGAATTTTAATGCTAAATCAGTTGTTGTCGGCTAATTTGTAAAAATTAATTATGTTCACATTTAGGTCAATTTTCCTTTTAACAGCCTTTATATTATAGACATGCATACTCAACTAGAAATGGTGCGGCAGAGGCCGACGCGTATCCCCACGCCGCATGTTTGACCCAGGGGCACCCCAGGGTTGGTAATGTGGCCATGCATAGTTGAGATTGACCGTATTGTCATAAGAGAAGTTCATTATCAATTAGAAGTGAACTGGTGTAGAATTGAAGAAATTATAGTAAAAGGCAATTTTGGATGGGCGTGGCCTATGTGGGCGGGTTGCCCCAGGGTTGGTAATGGGGCCATACATAGTTGAGATTGATCGTATTGTCATAAGAGAGGTTCAGTATCAATTTGAAGTAAATCGGTGTAGAAATGAAGAAATTATAGTAAAAGGCAATTTTTGGTGGGTGTGGCCTATGTGGGCGGGGCGCTCCAGGGTTGATAATGGGGCCGAGGTTCCGTATCAATTTGAAGTGAATCGTTGTAGAAATGAAGAAATTATAGTAAAAGGCATTTTTGGGTTGGCGTGGCCTATGTGGGTGGGGTTCCCCAGGGTTGGTAATGGGGCCCATGCATATCTGAGGTTGATAGTTTTGTCATAAGAAAGGTTCAGTATCAATTTGAAGTGAATCGGTGTAGAAATTAAGAAATTATAGTAAAACTGCAATTTTTAGTGGGAGTGGCCTATGTGGGCGGGGCCCCCAGGGTTGGTAATGGGGCCATGCATAGTTGAGATTTACCGTATTGTCATAAGAGAGGTTTGGTATCAATTTGAAGACAATCAGTGTAGAAATGAAGAAATTATAGTAAAATAACCTAAAAAATGAGTAAAAATCTCTGACCCGGCCCGGGCCCAACCACATAACTTTTGACCCAGGGGTCAGATCAAAATTCCAAATAGTGCAGGGTCGCACATATGCTCATAGCTACCATGTGTGTAAGTTTCAAGGTTCTAGTGCATATAGAGTAGGAGGAGATAGTGGCCAGGCCAGGACGGACGGACGGCGGAGATACCCACAATATGATCAATATCCCCACGCTTTTCAAAAAGTGTGGGGATAAAAAGCAACATGATGCAGAAATTTTAAAATAGAAGTTTGTTTAAGGTAAACAATATCGTTTAACGGTAATCAGTAGCGTATCGGATTTTGGGAGGATATACAACTCAGGTACAGTCTAATATCACCGGGTACGTTTAAGTATATACTCCGTACCCGGGGTACATGTAAGTATACTACCCAGGGTACATGTAAGTAGTACCCGAGCCAACAATGACCAATCGAGCCTTAGTAAGTGAGTGATGGTGTATGAGATATACACCCTCAGTAATTTCATACCATACAAGACTGAGCTTTGCTGTTTGATCAGTTTCATCTTTACTTTAATATCACGGGTTAGAGAAAAAAAACTCTATCATGATAAAAAACAATGTAAATAGAGGGACAAATGCTTACTTCCCATTCATTGTAGATTTAATGATTAATTTGTCCAGTGTGAGTCTTTGCATATAGTATACTGTTAATTTGTTTAACAGTTTAAACACAAGAGTTGTCGTTAAATTAGGACCTCTGTCACACAATATCATAATAAAAAAAATGATAATAATTATAGGCATATGAAATGGCCGTAAATAACTTTAAATAAAAAATAATTACGATTTCTTTAAACTGAATTTTTTTTATAATAGACTTGTTTTTTTACCTCAATTATTCAGCATTATAGATATAGAGAATATTATGTGAGTTTTGGATCAAGTTTATCATGCGAGGCTTAGAACCGATGAAGCGCGAGGCTTGCCGCTAACATGGTTCGTGCCGAGCATGATAAACTTGATCTTTATCCAGTTTATCCACATAATTTTCTATTTATCCTTTTTTGTGGTCATTTATCGTTCAAAAAAAGTATAAATACTTTAAAATTCAAAGAAACAGCGCTGGTTTTCCAAGTTGACTTCAAAGTGTTTGTTTACTTCAACGTCATCATTTGCTATGACGTCACATTTAAACATATAGTGTTCTTAAGATAGAGGTCGGAAAAAATAGCGATAGTATTAAGGTAAAGTTTATACGATCGTTGTTATACTATCGATTTTCAGCTGGTAATAGGATAAAAAAAATGTACCCATGGGGGTAAATACCCCCACTTTTCAAAGCATAGGGGTAAATGGTCAAATTTCGCCTTGGTTGAAGGGTAATTTGCTAAAAGTAAAACCAGAATATAGCCGGGGTACAGACACTCTACTTTAATAACAATTAACCACTAACTATGTGCATTCCTTCATATTAGTAGGTTTCTTAATTTCTTGTTATTTTAACTTGTTGGCAGATTACATTTAAGATCTTCGTCGTTATTATCCACCACCGTGGCCAACGGAGAACTTTTTTGCCAACTTTCAACAGTTGTTTTATTAGCATTTTAGTGGTTCCTTTTTGATTTTAAAACAGAGGAATTTAAATCATTCAGTATTGGCAGTACAATTTTATTACTCGATACAATTTTTGCCATACACAAAGAATCAATTGTACTTTGAGAAGTAATTTGTGTTGGCTTGGAAGAAGCCATGCTGACCACTTCATGTAATTTAATAAACACATAAGCGCTTGACTGTCTGTTAAAAAATCAATACTAAATTTACCATGCATCTAGATGCTACAGAGTATACATACCGACTGGCTAACTATTTCTACAACCAGCTCTAATTTTTACGATAACCAGTCTCATTTTTTGGCTAAAGACAATCAGCTGTTTATATTTTTTGTTTATGATATACGCATCAGTGCCCCAGATAAGCTGTGTATCTGCGTCTTTCACCCTATTAAAATGTCTAAAAACGCAAAGAAATTCAATAACATGCCTATTGAAAACGCAACCATTTTGATTTGTGCGCAAATTCGTCAAATTCAATGCGTACAACACAATAGCTTCAATCGAAAATACTAAATGCTCATTTTCGGTATTTTCTCTTTGAAATTATTATCGTCACGCGTATTTATTAAGCAAGCGCCTGGATGACGGACCATGAAAACAGTCAAGCTTTATTCAAACTCTCTGCGTTCTAGATTTCATAGTTAAATAAAGTGTGATCAAATTGTTTTCCTCGACATACATGCGTTTTCAATCTGACTTTATCCGTCGCTCATTGTGCATGTGTTTATAAAGTGCCCGTACTTTCAGTTTCTATAACGATGCAAAATAAAAATGTCTAAGAGAGGTCGAAAGACTTCCGCTATTGTTGAGAAAAAAATATCAGTCGATCGCAAACTGTTTCGAACCAAGAAAGCAAGAGCCAAATGATCATTCGTGTTATCGAATTTTTGTTTGTTTTAAGTTTATATTAAGGACAGTTTCAATGATTAAAGATGTTATGAAACATCAGTTTATTAAAGTTAATTATGATAGTTTAAAGTTTTATTGAATCAGTACAAGTGAGCATCTTCCACAGAAGTAAAACATTAATGATATAAAGGTATGCATTTTTATAAATTAGTTCACCCTATTTCAAGAAGGAAATCACCCTATTTTTCAAATCAATGGGTGAAAACCCTATTTCTCAAATAATTATCTGGGGCACTGCGCAGAGAATTTACAGCATTAGCGTAAGTCCAGATTGGCTTGCTTAAATGTACGCACGGAAATGATAAATTGAGCGTATCTTGATATTTCGAATGCGTATATTACGCTGATACGCAGCTTATCTAGAACGCTGATTATTATTAAATAAATAAATAGTGAAAGCTGTTTTTGCAAAAATTAGAGGAATTTGCAACGCAAATGGTCAGTATTTTAATTACCGGTAGAGGAATTTGCAATGCAAATGGTCAGTATTTTAAAAAGTGTGCAACTCATTTTTTCACATTTTTCGACAGTTAGCGACTTTTTTTCTCACAAATTTGAATAGTTTGAGACTCATATTTTCACAAATTTGAACAATGCTCAATTAATTATTTTCACTATTTCCAACAGTCACAAGTCATTTGTTCACAATTTTGAACAGTGTGCAACTTACAGGGGACAAAAATATTTCTAAACTGCACTCGTCCTGCAGGACGAGTGCATTTAAATGTGCACTCGTCCTGCAAACACATATGCACTCGTCCTTGAATATGTGTGAAATAAAGTTTGCAAAGGGCTAATATGACTAATAAAATTTACTATATCACTGCTAAAATGCTGCTTACTCAGTTATTCATGCCAGCTGATCAAAAAAGAAATGTTGAGCAGTGAAATAAGTTATTTATGAGGAACACAAAATAAATAAATGAAGACTGCTGTTTTACTTTTTTCTAATGCTTGCGTGCTTTCCTGTTTGGGATGTTTGAACACCAAACTCCCCCCCATCCCTTTAAAGAACGCTCAAATGTCAGACATTTTTCGGACGAAATTCAGACTAGTTATAAACTGTACTTTGCAGTTAAATAATTCTTTAAAAATCAATACTTACAGTGAATGCAGTCGGATGTTTCCCTGTCAACATTGACACCAATATTTACTCGCGACTTAGTCTCGCATAACAATGCGCACCTGTTGTATGAAATTTACAATTACAATTTCCAGTTCATTCTCGTTCTACTTTCGGAATAGATATGCTTTAAGAAAATGATTTTATTTAATTATTTACGGGTCTTAAAAAACATATTTTAACATCAGCTTTTTCTCTCGTCCTGTAGGACGAGCGCTTTAGGGAAATTCACTTGTCCTTTAAAGATTTCACTCGTCAATATGAGCAGACGAGTGGAATTTTTGTCCCCTTACTTATTTTTCCATAATTGTCTAGATTGCGAGGCTCATTTTTTACAACCTTCAACATTGTACGACTCATATTTCACAATTTTCAACATTGTGAGACACTTTTTTTTACATTTTTCTAATGTTTGCGACTGATATTTTAAGTATTTTAAACAATGCGCGACTCATTTTTTCACATTGTTGAATAGTCACCACCCATTTTTCTTACTTTTACATGCAAGACTCATTTTTCCACAATATGAACAGTGTGCGACTAATGTTTTCAAAAAATGAGGCGGCAGATGTTGCTGCACAAAGATAAAAAAGCCAACTGCCATAAATTTTATCCAAAAAAGAGCAACATGGCTTATTGGAGCTAATCAACCCTTTCTACATGTACTTTCAACAAGCACACAGACCAATGACAGTAGGACTACTGGCACTGACCGTTGGTTCATCAGCATGAAAAATGGGTGTCAAAAATAGCACAAATAATGTAAAATGTGTAATATGCATGTATAACGATGAAACTTACCAACCACTCGACCAGGAAACATCTGTTGCAGACTATGTGGGAACTGGGATTCGGGATGCTCTCCCACTGGTATCATATGCAGATCAGTGGTCACAAGAACGTACACAACATCATTAATGTCAGCAATATATATCTCCAACTTCAAACACACAGCTTGCAAAATCGCTGAATATTGCACAAAAGCAGCTTCGTTACAAACTTCCAGCAACTCGAAATCCACAAGCAGTCTCGTTCCCCACCCACTTTGACTTCGTAGCGAAGGCATGTTTTTTTTGGGAAACCGTTAACATCTCACAACTAAACGTATACTACGGAGATTGACAAGTTGAAAAATAAATTACTGTAATCACTTCCAATTTGCGCACTAAGTTAAACTCCAGTTCCAGTTTGTCTTTATTGTTGAAATGTTACTCTACACATTCGCTTTGAAAATAGAGGTTGGCGTGTTGTTGGAAGTACATGTACATGTCGAATGTGTTATTGTAAAAACTATTGGTATTGTGTTTTTAGTGCAGACATTGTATTTAAGTTTCGATTTCTAGCATAAATTTATATATTTTGTTAAATAATTTGCGTTTGAATGTGATTGTTTGTTGCTTACTTGCGAACTATTTTTTATGTGTAAATATGCATAGACGCTAGTGGATATGTAATCAGGTTACCATATTTACAACAATAAAATTTAACGGCTGTTTGTTTTTGTTTGTTTTGTTAATATTTTCTAAAACGTATGTTAAACGAGAGATGAAATTATTAATTAATTTGGGAATAAAATCGCAATATGTATTATTTAAAATCAAATTTTAAGTGTCTAGCGCGTGAATTGTCTCTTGGGGGTGAATTGTGTTTGGGTTGCTATTAACGCTATTAACGCTTCCAGCTAGTACTCATTTTATAGCGATTGCGCAATAAAAAACACCACTTTTTCGTAAATTTATCAAAAACTGGACTTTTCCCAGATATGACGAATACGCCAAAAGGTAGATCGCATTCTGGTCCATATACATGTCAAATTTCAGCACAAGTGTTGGGCCAGTTTTCAAGACTCCCAAATCGCGGCTATAACCAGGAGCTTAACGAATTTTAGTCGCCATTATCATTCGTTCAATTGAACGTCATCAATAATGACGTCAATATAGCACTCATTCCATACAAATCTGATCATTATAGGGTCATTTAATCTATAGCCTAGGTAGAAAGTAATTTATTATTTTTTTATTTAAAAACAGTAAGTAGGATTTCTATATACGTATTCTCATATTTTGACCAAGGCAATTATTTTTTAGTTTTAAAGCGCAAAATAGACGGATTTCTACCTTGTAACCACCAGATACATTGTATATTCTAATTGGCATAGATAAAATTAAATCTATAGCCTAGTTACAAAGTAATATATTATTGTTCAAACGGTACCGCTTTTAAACTGAAAGTAGGATTTGTAGACATTTACGTCTATTTCTACAAACGCGATTATTTTTAAGTTTTAAAGCGCAAAAAAGACGGATTTCTACCTTGTAATCACCAGATATATTCTAAATGGCAAAGATAAAGATATGTTTCTTATTTATACTTAAATTTACTATGCCATGCAGTTAATTTTAAGGTGTGTGGCTCAAAGTCATTTAAAAAGATGAGCAAATATAATCATTTTTCTAAAAATAAATCATCCTCTGAAGCCCCCACTGAGATTCAAACTCAGACCTCTCTCCTCTGTGAAGGAAAGTATTCTATCTTGAAATACAAGGGCATGTAAGAGGAAAGTCAGCTATTTTAAATTTATCAACAAATAGATTTAAACAATATTTATATGGTATTAAAATATGCAAATATTAATGTAATATGACCAGAATTGGAGGTTCAAATCTTTGTAACTTTATTGTTCAAAGCAAAGAATTAAAGTTAAAATTGATGTACATGTAAGCATGTTGTTAATACTAAATTGAGTTTTTTTATGACTCCTTCGCTTCTGTATAGTATGAAATACATATCTCGTGTAACATAATTTCATGTAAACTCTGGACTTTAATGACGACAAGTTGGATGTATGGTTTCCTGTATTGTGTTTTAGGTCAGAATGGTTAACATTTTATACTTGACAAAGATTTGAACCTCCAATTCTGATCATCCGTCTCTTTCTCAAAATTTATTAAAAACCACACTATTTTTTTTAAAACTTGTGTATCAAATGCTAACCATTCTTACCTAAAACATGATTAAGGAAACCGAAATATTGACACAGCGAGTTATTTTATTCTTATGGAAGATTAAATTATGCATGACAAAAATACAATCGGAAATATTTTTTACAATCTCTTGATGCTTTAAAAATATTTTACTGTTAAATAAAATAACACGTCTGACTTGTCGTCATTAAAATCCAGAGTTTTAATGAAATTACGTTACACGAGATACGCATTTCATACCATATAAGAGCAAAGGAGATATTAAGAACTTAATTTAGTATAAGCGACACGCTTACCTAAATTTAAACTTTAATCCAATTCTTAAAACAATAAAGTTGCAAGATACAGTAACATGCACGCACTTCCATTTTGTGTGTTTTTTTTTCGTTCCATTTTGTCAAAATTTATTTACAACCACACTCATTCTTAATAACATTTGTATCAAATGCTTACCATAACAAAGCCGTAATCCTGTCGCTGTAAGTTATTTTATTCCTATGAAAATTTAAATTATGCATGACAAACACAAAATCCAAAATAATTTTGGAATATTTCTATGCTTTAAAAAATATTTAACTGCACGGCCGACTTGTAGTCATTAAACCCAGAGTTTAAATGAAAATACGCCACACGAGATATATATGTATTTCATATCAAGTCATGTGTGCTGAATTAATGTTACTCAGCTTTACATATTCTACCATTTATTAATTAAACAGAACCTTGTCAAGTTGACGATGCTTATAATTTGAGAAGTTAATGATTTATAATCATCGAGGGGGGTATTCCAGACGTAAAACATTGCATCATTACATGGAAAACAGCTGCACAACTGTATGCGAAAGGTAAAACAGTATATTCTATCGAGAACTAACTTGCAATTTGCATAGCAACGTCCGAAATGTGCAAACTCCGACATCTATTTCGATATTTATAAATTCAAGATATAACGTTAACTGAACTGTTATACAGAAATCAAACTATAAAACTTGTGTTTTGATAAAAAAAATAAGCAAAGCAAACCAAAAAAAATTACCCTTTTAACGGCAAAACGATTAATTTATCCAATATTCAACACATGTATTTCCATTCAAATTATGCCCTTGAACTTTAACGGTTGATTGTCGTTTCGTGCCAATACCAGTTCGTGCCACTAATATTTGTGTTGTTTATTTTTAAAGGTAAGTTTCGTGAGAAATAAATGTGTTTGAAAACTTTCTCGCATGGTAATGGTATATAAAATTCAACTCATCGGACAAATTCAAGAACACAATGACACTTACCAAGTTTTCTGAACAACCGTACACAGCGCAAAATGCGGGAGCCGCGTGATGTCTATTTCCATATCCACGGGTGTGTTTATGTCAAATGCTAGTGTTTTTCAATAGATCGTATACTTATCTAAAAAACGGCGAAGTAGCGTTCACTTTAATTATTTTGATGATGTTATTTTGTAAATACTTTCTCGCGTTCTTTTCGAACGTTCATTGGCAGCCATATTGAATGTTGGTTGTATACTTCCGAAATTATGTGTTTTAATGACTCTCAAAAATGTTTTTAGTGCAGAAATTGTATTTTTAAGTATCAATTTCTCGGATTTATTTTATATATTTTGTTAACTTATTTGCGTTTAAATTTGATTGTTTGTTGTTTACTTGCGAACTATTTTTCATGTGTACGCTAGTGGATATGTAATCAGGTTACCATATTTACATTAATGAAATTTAACTGTTGTTTGTTTTTGTTTGTTTTGTTAATATTTTCTAAACGGGTTCAGCTATGTATGTTAAACGCAATATGAATTTATTTATTAATTTGGGAATAAAATCGCAATATGTATTAATTAAAATCAAATTTGAAGTGTCTATCGCGTGAATTGTCTCCTTGGGTTGAATTGTGTTTGGGTTGCTATTAACGCTATTAACGCTTCCGGCGAGAACTCATTTTATAGCGATTGCGCAATAAAAAACACCACTTTTTCGTAATTTTATCAAAGACTGGACTTTTCCCAGATATGACGAATACGCCATCGTGTAGATCGAGTTCTGGTCCATATACATGTCAAATTTCAGCAAAAGTTACAGACCAGTTTTCAAGACTCCCAAATCGCTGCTATACGCTGGAGCTTAACGAATTTTAGCCCCCTTTATCATTCGTTCGATTGAACGTCATCAATGATGACGTCCAATACAGCACTCATTCCATACTTACCAGAGTTGCGACACCTTAAGGTTTTCGCGGGATGGAATGAGTGGGGAGATCAAATAAAATTGAAAACCGATTTCGACCAAAAAATTGGGTACGAAAAACATTTGATTACGAAAAAAATAAATGGGTAAGAATATAAAAATGTGGGTACGAAAACGTTTGGCTACGAAAAAAAATTGGGTACGAAAAAAATTGGCACCAAAAAATAATTGGGTATGAAAAAATTTGGGTACGAAAAATTTGGGTAGTAAAAAAATGGGAACGAAAAAAATTTGGGTACGAAAAAAAATTGGGTAAAAAAAAGAGTGGGTACGAAAAAGTTTGGGTACAAAAAAAAAGGGTACGAAAAAAAATTTGGGTACGAAAACATGTGGGTACGAAAAAAAATTGCGTACGAAAAAAAATTGGGTACGAAATAAATGGGTACGAAAAAAATAATTGGGTACGAAAAATTTTGGGTACGAAAAAAAATGGGTACGAAAAAAATGGGTACGAAAAAAAAATTTGGTAGGAAAAAAATGGGTACAAAAAAAATTTGGGTACGAAAAACATTTGATTACGAAAAATATTTGGGTACGAAAAAAATGGGTACGAAAAAATATGTGGGTACAATGGGTTCATGTTAAGGTTTTAGCATGGCGGACGCCGGATGGCGAAAAGACACTTCATGACACAATGAGCTTGCTATGACAAAACCTCAGGTTTTGTTCGAAAACAGCCAAGCTCATATGCATAAATCAGTGAGTAATAGTACTTATACTCAATAAAAGCTAGGCACAGCGTATAAAATCAGAACCACTGGGCTGAATCTGCTGAAACTTGGTCGCATTATAGATTATGGTCCAAACATGCTACAGAATGAGCGCTTCTGGACCTGACAGCGTAAAACATTAACCGATAATGGACAGCACAAAATGGGTTATTTTGTACAAAAAAGAGTAAACTTCAAGTGGCATTTGATGACTTTTAGACATCAGAAAGTTGCAAATGTTTAATATTCTGCACACTTCGACTTGTTTTTTGTTTTTTTTACAAATTTAGAAGCATTTATCCTTGGGGTGTATATAAACCCTGTTATTCAATGTCAAAAATAGCTAAGCAGCAATTCCCCTTTAACATTATTCCTTATATTTAATGGTATTGTTTAAAAAGATAACTGTGTATATTTAATCATAATGGCTCCGTATTTCACACTTGATAGGCCACTGCTGGGGCTTGAACCCAGAACTCATCTCACATTGTAAGATGCATTTTTCAATTAAACTACAATGACTGTATCGTGTGAAGTGGAGCCAACATACACCCACATAAGTGAAAAAATCATTACGTCGATATATTTGTCCTGGGCGTTTCCCAACATGTCGCATAACTGTTTACAACAAAAGATGTATACATAGATAAATATACATACATGTAAATGGTGAAAAAATGAACCATCTATTTTTAATTTTTGCTTCATATATACACATTTCCTAGCCATGATTTATAATTATATCATGTTGAAATCATTTTTAGACAGAATATTACTGAAACTGCAATAAACAATAAGATGAATAGATATAATGTTTACTTTTATCTAGTACAATGAACAAATGTTCTTCCGATGCCATTTTCACTAAGGTATAGGTATTGAATCCTGATATATATACGACTAAAAATGAACATCTAAACAGCAGTATTTTACATGAAGAGTACTCACAAAACCACAACAATAATACTCAATGAATGGACTGTCCGAAATCCGAAAAATATGTACACTACAATAACAAGACGTTAATACAAAATATGCACGTTAACATTATTCAAGATATGAAAGCAATATATCAAGGGATATAGGAAATATTTGGGGTGGTACGCACACTTTAACAAAGAGTCAGTGTGCAAATTTCACTTTTGAAACCACTAGCCCGTTCGGGCTACCAGATGGAATTTTTCACTAGCCCGAACCAAAGTTTACTAGCCCGAACTGTTTATCACAAGTTTTTAAAATAAGTTTATATTTTTGCGGTTCTGGGTAGATTTTAATGCAGGTAGGGTGTAATTGATGAGGATTGCAACTAACAGTTGATCCCAATTAACTGGAAATGTTATTATAATATTTCAATGACACAATACGATTATAATATTTATGTATGACGATATTCGTCAATCAATACCTTACATGCAGTCAAGATGCAAAGGTTTATATCCAGTCTGTAAATAATTTTAGATGTCAATTGTCCCAAATTTGAAATCCGAAACATTTAGCCGAAAGTCTTAGGCCGTATGATAAAGCGAATAGAGGGCAGTGTCTCCTCCCCCTAGCTTACTGTTTTTTTTTATAGTCTTTCTAGGTCCAATTCTGGTGAGTACAATGTGAAAAATTATCAACCAGACCATCCGTAACATCGCATGTGTATTCATCATTCTAGATATTTTTTTATCAAGAATGTCGAAAATAAATGAAAATCGACAGATAATACCGTATCCGGAAACAACTGTCCAAAAACAATCAATGTAAGTCCTTGCACGTGAAATAAAATATGCATAACGTTTGACTGCCAAAACTGAAAACCAGTAAAAAGTAACCAAGCAACTACGCTATCAATATATAATTTGGTTGACATATTCTATTAAAATATGATATTGCAATGCGTTAATTCGTCAATAGATCATTACAAATCCAAGATGGCGGACATTTAAAACATTTGTAGACTTGTATGGTTTTCTGAAAGTACAGCAAATTGAACAACCTGGGTAGATCCGCATTTTATTTGCACGGTATCAAAAAAAAAATGTCATTCAAACTCTCGTCATGTCAACATAATCGGAAGGGTGAGGAAACGCGATACGAAGCTAAATAAACCCTCTAAGGTATGGTTCAAACGATGGATGAAAATAATATTTTTGAGCATTTTTAATTTCAAAAGTTCGAAAAATCAATAGCCCAATCGGGCTAGTACCCATTGAAATTCAGTGGCCCGAAACAAGATCAACTAGCTCCAGGCTAGTGCGAATTTCGAACATTGTAGAGTTATCAATAATATGCATATTCTACATGGAAAAAGTGTCATAATTCTTATAAAATGCAAGTGATACAGTTGTCTGCCAAGACTTGTATTTAGGTTAGGGTCATGTTGGTTAAGAAATATGCAAAATATGGAAGCAATATGTCAAGGGACATAGGAAATATTTGGGGTGGTACGCAAACTATAACATTTGCACGCTAACGCCAATGCCGGGGTGAGTAGGATAGCTCCACTTTATATATTTCATATATAATAGTCGAGCTAAAAAGTAAATATACTATATTATTAACAACAAGCTTACCTCAATCACAACTTTAATGCAATGCTTATAACAATAAAGTTACAATGATATTTCATTGATTAAAACTAACTTATTACTATTGGTTGCCCGCACAGGCAACCATCTTTAGTATTTTGGTTGCCCAGATAAAGAATAACGAGCCCAGAAATATGTATATGTGTATATTATACTTTCTTTTAATAAAATAATAGATAATTAAATAAATTTGCTGACATTGCACTACTCAATGTTTGATGTTTTATTATGAGCCTGAATTTAATTATTTCCTATTCCTAAATAATGAATGTTATTTAACTAGTAGTGATCCATTGTGGTCAATTGTTATTCAATTTTTATTGCACTGAATTGTTTTAAGCTTAAAAAAAAACAAGTTGCCCGGCCGGACTATCAACTTTGGAAATTGAACTGCCCAGGCCAAAACTACTTGTCCTGGGCTCACGGGAAACCACTAATTTTCATCCCTGTATACCCTTTCATTTTCTGTTCTTCCATCCTATTCTCAAAATGAATTTTAAACCACAATACTTTATAATAACATTTGTATTGAATGCTAACCATATTATGACCCAAAAAACAATTTTACAAACCCGTAATCCAGTCGCAGCGAGTTTTTTTATTTAGTTTACCATTATCAGTGTTCTCTGTAAGACCGGCAGCGGGCCATTTCGCCGGTTACATTTACTCTAGACGCCAACTACTTTCCCCAAGTATATCAAGTAAAATGTCACAAATGCTTTAGTTTTACTGCATTGTTGCTGGCCATATAACTGGCTACTCAAATTTGTTTGGAAAACACTGAATTATGCATGACAAACACACAAAACTTAAAATCTTAGATTTGTTTTTAAAATAAATTGACACTTCCAGCTTGTCGCCATTAAAATCCAAAGATTCAAATAATTTTCCACGAGATACGTCAACAATTGCTTAATCAAATGAATGAAAAATAAAAGTAAAGAAAGCCGGATTTTACATAAATTCCAGGTTGATAAACACAACAAGATAAAGGTACCTTGTAGTCGGTGAGATATAATAATAATACATTTAGTAAGGCTCGTACCCTGGGTACGGTAAATATACTAAAACGTACCCGGGAATTTTAACACTTAATCGGTTGTTGTCGGCTATTTTGTACAAATATTAATATATGGTCACATTTATGTCAATTTTCTGTTCAATGGCATTTATATTATCAAAACTCATTGTTAAATCATTAATGTGATTTAATTTTAAATCTTAAATTGTTAAAAGTCGCATCATTGTATGACGTCGTCAAGTATAATATTTTCCGCGACGTTGCACATTAACTTTTTACCGCCATAGATTTTTTTAAAGAAACATTATTTGGTTTGCGAGGTCAGGGGTCAGATCAAAATTCCAAATAGTGCAGGGTCGCACATAATGCTCATAGCTACCATGTGTTTAAGTTTCATGGTTCTAGTGCTTATGGTGTAAGAGATAGTGGCTAGGACAGACGGACAGACTGATGGTGGAGATAACCACAATGAACCTGTTAACAGCCAACTAACGCTGCCAACAAAGCACAAGCTTTACGTGTCAGGATGTGGCACTATCTATACAAACTGCATAAGAAATAACAAGACGCTTAGGGTTTGAGGGACACCAAACCTGATTATGAGTCTTCCACACCTTAAGCATCTTAACCCTTTGCATGCTGGGAAATTTGTCGTCTGCTAAAATGTCGTCTGCTGAATTTCTAAAATTAGCATTTTCTTCGATTTTTTATCAAAGAATACTATCAGAATAGCAAACAGTTTGGATCCTGATGAGACGCCACGTTGTGTGGCGTCTCATCTGGATCCAAACTGTTTTCAAAGGCCTTTAAAATTCGGTTCCCGCACTGAAAGGGTTAAATATACTTATTTGCTTGTGTACATGTACCTGATAATAAATTATTATTATTACCTGTTTTGGCATCAACAAGCTTTATCAATTGGCCCTCAAATTTTGCACATAAACGCTACACGATCAACCAATATGCCTTTTCATTTCAAGTTGGAAAGCAATTTAGCCCTTATTCGGCCATAATAGGGTGGAGGATCAATTTAAAATACAACTATTCCAGATACAAAAATATTAATTCATTTATTTAATGCACTTATTTTCTTCTCTTTTGCTACGAAATGACCAGTCATATTTTGCACTAGCAGATGATATTTCTTTTTTTACATATGAAAGGTAAAAAGAAATTCAAGCAGCATTTTATAATATAAATTTAAAAATGCACTAAATCATGCACTTAAAAACAATATTATTGTGATTCTGTTATTTATAATCATATTAATAATGCCTCATTTTTCTCCATTTTATGGTTTACTATCTATTTTTCCCAATTTTATGGTTTATCTTGCTTATTTTCTGAATTCAAAAGGCACTGGCTTAAAAAAGCTGTCTATGCATGTAACTGTATATTGAAATCTCATTATGAGTGATTATAAATGCATGATAAAATTCTAACATGTTATGTTATAGATAAATCTATATTGTTGGTAATTTTTCCTAAACATTATTAGCCACCGTTGTGTTCAAACATATTTTTTGTTTTATTAATGACGTTGTTTCACAGATTACTGTAACAGAGCTACAGATTAGGTGCGCATTTGTGTAAATACCCAATGTAAAATTGCCGATTACGCATAGAAAAATAAAACCATGCGTTCCGAAACCCAATTGAAATTGTCGATTAGGCATATCATATTTTTCCTTTGCATATTGAGTAAATCTGTCCCGGAAATACCCTCGTCCGAAATACCCGGATTCTTTCCGCTTTGTCCAAGCGCTTTCAGTATACGTGTTATTGTTGTGAAAATGTAGATGTTAATGTTATACTTGTTATGTACAAACTGACTTAAAATAAAATTTGTATTTGTATATTTGTATACCATGTGCTCAAGTGTTTTCAAATTCAGAATGACATTTCCCGGTATTTTAGAATATTCTGGCTTGTGTTGTTAACAAATTGTAGTGTAAATACAAACTCAAAGTAAATATTTAAAACTACCCGATTCACACTGAAATCAGTTTTATAATCCACCAGACGTATGTTGTTAATCACAAATAATAGATTTCAGAAAACAAAGGCAATGTTTACAATATTAGCAAAAGATGTCAAGGATGATCCGACAGTATCCAAATGAAAACTAGTCTTGGACAAAGCGACAATGGCTTCAAAATTGTGAATTTCAGACTGATGAGAGTTATTTTCATCTATTGTTAGATGCATTTGAAACATTTAAACCTTAAAACATTCCACGATGCAGTAATTTATATTCATTCACCAATATATGTAGAAATGTATCCAAGAAAATGAGTATTCTTTGATTTATTGCGTGACATAAATATGTTACGACTCTGGTTGACTTTAGATACAGAGTTGGCCTCAGAGAACAGGTATGTCAATACCATATAAATTGTACGCTGAAGTTTCTTTAGCTAATATTTTTCTAATGTTGACAGACCATTGACATTGCTGGGGTTTGTTGATTTAAAGACTTATTATCATCACGGGCAGAAAAACATTATTGACATTAAACAGCGCGTCATTAATTAGACTTCAGCTGCACAACTGTATGGTAAAAGGTAAATATGTATCTTAATAATTATGTTGACAACTAGCTTACGTAGCAACGTCCGAAAATATGAAATATCCGACATGTATTTCAATATTTAAAATTCAAGATATAATGACGACTGAACTGTTTTACTTTAAGTAAAAAACGGTAAAACTATGTTGAAAATGAAACACAACAAACTAAATACTTATCTGTTACGGCTAAACGACTAATTATCCCAATATAACACTGTCATTGAATCGCACATTTCAATTATAATTATTCCCCTTGAAAGTTAATGCATATTGATATAACGAATTCATCAAACGTTATCAAACATTAGTAATTTGAATTGCATCGGATTCGCACAATATTATGTGGATGTAAATCCGATCCGGTTGTTGTTTATGTGTCAAGCTCATTTTGTCAGTGACTGAGTGAGATATAATAAATTTCTTCCGTAGTAAAATCTACTGTAAAGTACACAATGATACTTACGTAATTCTGTCGTATCCGTCTGAATAAACATCCGCTGCACAAAATATAGACATTTGTATTAATGATAATTAAACACAATCATATTTTCTGTGCTTATTGAACTAATAACACTGAGTTTCTTTGTCGCGTTACAAGATGGCGGATGTCTAACGCTGTTTGTGAAGTGACGTCACAATGTTTATCTGTGCGCGTGCCCTTTCCCATAAAAGTATTTAAACACAAAATACTCGAAAACTTGATTTTTGCCAGGTATAACGCCTACGCCAACAAGTAGATCGCATTCTGGTCCATATACATGTCAAATTTTAGCAAACGTGTTCGGCCAGTTTTCAAGAAACTCAAATCGCAGTGATTTGCCTCAGCTTAACGAAACTTAGCCCCCTTTATCATTCGTTCGATTGAACGTCATCAATGATGACGTCCAATACATCACTCATTCCATACTAGAGTTGCGACACCTTAAGGGTTTCGCGGGATGGAATGAGTGGGAACTAAAAAAATGTGGGTTCGAAAATTTTGGGTAAGAAAATGTGGGAACACAAATTTTGGGTACTAAACAAATGTGGGTACGAACATTTTGGTTACGAAAAAAAATGTGGGTACGAAAATTGTGGGTACAATGGGTCAATGTTAAGGTTTTAGCATGGCGGACGCTGGACGGCGAAAAGACACGATACGACACGATGAGCTGCCTATGACAATACCTCAGGTATTCTCCGAAAACAGCCGAGCGCATATGCATAAGTCAGTGAGTAATACTCAACAAGACTATTGTCAAGCAAATTTGTCCCCTAACGGCTCAACCATTGTCAGAATTTATTTTATTTTATTATTTATTGCCATTGAAACCAGAATTTTTGACGTAGGAACAAAATGAAATCACGTGCATAATGTCCTTACTGCCATCTATCCATGTTTCAAGTTTCATGAAAAAATATTAAGAACTTTTAAAGTTATCGCAGGATTCAGAAAAGTGTGACAGACTGACTGACTGACTGACTGACGGACACACAGAGCACAAACCATAAATCCCCTCCGGTGAAACCGGTAGTGGACTAATAAAAGCTAGGCACGGCATATAAAATCAGAACCACTGGGTCGAATCTGCTGAAACTTGGCCACATTATAGATTATAGTCCAAACAAGCTACAGAATGAGCGTTTTTGGACCTGGCAGCGTAAAACATTAACCAATAATGGACAGCACAAAATGGGTCATTTTGTACAAAAAATGTAAACTTTGAGTGCCATTTAATGACCTTTAGACATCAGAAAGTTGCAAATTTTTAATATTCTGCACACTTCACTTGTTTTTTTTTACAAATTTAGAAGCATTTATGCTTGGGATGTATATAAACCATGTTATTCAGTGTCAAATTTGGCAAAAAATCACAATACAATCCCAAAAATGGCTAAGCAGCAATGCCCCTTTAACATTATTCCTTATATTTAATTGTATTGTTTAAAAAGATAACTGTGTATATTTAATCATAATGGCTCTGTATATCACACATGATAGGGCACTGCTGGGGCTTGAACCCAGAACTCATCTCACATTGTAAGATGCGTTTTTCAATTAAACTACAATGACTGTATCTTGTGAAGTGGAGCCAACATACACCCACATACCGGTAAGTGAAAAAATCATTCTGTCCATATATTTGTACTGGGCGTTAGTGAAAGTGAAAGTCTTTTTCCAGGTTTTCCCTGATTTCCAGGTTGGCTGGAAACCATGTTTAACTATGATAAAATTAATGTTCTTTAGATGCCATGTGTATTAATATATAGGTCTATTTTTCTGAGATATTAATGAAAATGCCTTTGGGTATGTGGCGAATATTTAAAAAATCTGCAACTTGATATATGGTGCTAACACGGTAAAATTGTATGAGCCCAAATTATAATAGATGAATGCGTATTATGCTTCTCTGCTTATACTATGACGACATGTTCATACAATGTCATTTTTATTATTATACATGTATATGCCAAATTTAATGAAAAAGACTTGAAAATGTGTGTCGCAAGATACCAAGTACGAAAAAAATCAGCATTTTTATGTAGCGTCATCACACGGTAAAATTATTTGTGCCCAAAATAATAATAGATGAATGCATATAAGGCTTCAATGTTGCTTATACTATGACTACTGGTTCATACGATGCCATTTTTATAAATATCTATGCCAAATTAATGAAATAGACATGAAAATGTGTGTCGCCAGGTACCAAGTAAGAAAAAAATCAGCATTTTTATCTAGGGTCTTTACACGGTTAAATTATTTGTGCACAAATAATAATAGATGAATGCATATTAGGCTTCAATGTTGCTTATACAATGACTACTGGTTCATACAATGCCATTTTTATAAATATCTATGCCAAATTTAATGAAATAGACTTGAAAATGTGTGTCGCCAGGTACCAAATAAGAAAAAAATCAGCATTTTTATATAGGGTCTTCACACAGTAAAATTATTTGTGCCCAAGTAATAATAGATGAATGCATATTAGGCTTCAATGTTGCTTATACTATGACTACTGGTTCATACGATGCCAATTTTATTAATATCTATGCCAAATTTAATGAAATAGACTTGAAAATGTGTGTAGCCAGGTACCAAGTAAGAAAAAAATCAGCATTTTTATGTAGGGTCTTCACACAGTAAAATTATTTGTGCCCAAATAAGAATAGATGAATGCATATTAGGCTTCAATGTTGCTTATACTATGACTAATGGTTCATACGATACCATTTTTATAAATATCTATGCCAAATTTAATGAAATAGACTTGAAAATGTGATTCGCCAGTTACCAAGAAAGAAAAAAATCCGCATTTTTATGTAGGGTCTTCACACGGTAAAATTATTTGTTCCCAAATAATAATAGATGAATGCATATTAGGCTTCAATGTTGCTTATACTATGACGATATGTTCATACAATGCCATTTTTAAAAATATCTATGCCAAATTTAATGAAATAGAATTAAAATGTGTGTCGCCAGGTACCAAGTAAGAAAAAAATCAGCATTTTTATGTAGGGTCTTCACATGGTGAAATTATTTGTGCCAAAAATAATAACAGATGAATGCATATTAGGCTTCAATGTTGCTTATACTATGACTACTGGTTCATACAATGCCATTTTTATTAATATAGATGCCAAATTTAATGAAATAGACTTGAAAATGTGTGTCGCCAGGTACCAAGTAAGAAAAAATCAGCATTTTTATGTAGGGTCTTCACACGGTAAATTATTTGTGCCCAAATAATAATAGATGAATGCATATTAGGCTTCAATGCTGCTTATACTATGACTACTGGTTCATACGATGCCAGTTTTATAAATATCTATGCCAAATTTAATGAAATAGACTTGAAAATGTGTGTCGCCAGGTACCAAATAAGAAAAAAATCAGCATTTTTATGTAGGATCTTCACACGGTAAAATTGTTTGTGCCCAAATAATAATACATGTAGATGAATGCATATTAGGCTTCAATGTTGCTTATACTATGACTACTGGTTCATACGATGCCATTTTTTAAAATATCTATGCCAAATTTAATGAAAAAGACTTGAAAATGTGTGTCGCCAGGTACCAAGTAAGAAAAAAATCATCATTTTTATGTAGGGTCTTCACACAGTAAAATTATTTGTGCCCAATTAATAATAGATGAATGCATATTAGGCTTCAATGTTGCTTATACTATGACAACTGGTTCATACGATGCCAATTTTATAAATATCTATGCCATATTTAATGAAATAGACTTGAAAATGTGTGTCGCCAGGTACCAAGTAAGAAAAAATCAGCATTTTTATGTAGGGTCTTCACACAGTAAAATTATTTGTGCCCAAATAATAATAGATAAATGCATATTAGGCTTCAATGCAGGGTTGGCATATTGACCGGTCAATTGAGTATTGACCGGGCCGGCGGTCAATACCTGGTTAAAAACCGGTCAATACTGGTCATTACTGGTCGACAGTCTTCACGCTAAATATTTTAGCCAAATAGCCCTTCGGGCTAATACGATGGAATTTTGAATAGCCCGAAGACATGTTCAATAGCCCGAGGAGGTCAATTTAAATTTTATGACTTTTTTGGCCAGGAACACCAAAATAGTTATTAACAATCAGAAAATCTACTTCCATTAGTAAAAACAGATGCATGTGATTACAGTAATAAAGGGTATAATGTTTCCTTTTGAAATGCATTTTATACAAAATGCACCAGATAATTATGCTGTTTATTGTAACTTTATTATTACACATGTTCTCATTCAATGATTCCATTAATCAGTTTGACCGGTGTTTTGTTTTATTTTAAAGCGAATTATTATCATGTTTAAAAAATATCCGAAAAACTTCAAAAATACATCAGCCTATTAAAATAACAGATTATTATCATATTATTACTAGGACAATCGCCGGTGAATTTCTGAATTGTCGGCATGTGACTTCAGAACAAAAGGCCACTGGGTGTGTTAATTGCCCAATCTACAAGTGACAATGTCTGCTTCTTTAATTTACTCCCGATGTTTTGATAAGCATGTGTCAACCGTGAAAAGTATTGTATATTCGTAAACAGATTATAAGTAGCAAAATAGGTCACGTAGCAGAACGAGATTACAGAATAAACGAAAGTACTACAATTATTAATAATACATTAAAAAACTTATTCTAATGCGCAAAAATAATTGATTAAAACACATGGAAACCTACCTGTAATAAGTATCAATTTGTTTTAACCCAATGCGTACAATATCCCTTACAGACTCTTTAATTTTTTTTGAAAAAATTACTTGTCCATTTTTCATGAATCAAATTAAATACGCTTCTAGATTGGTCATTATTTTAAAACATTACGAAGTGCCCGATGCGCGAACATCCCGGAACGTGATCTACACATGTTCAGTTTGAATAACCTCATCTTGGTTGGGCGTCAATTGCATCATTACTTTAAATAGCAACATACCCGGATGCTTACACGACAGTTTAGAAAAATGGCGGCCGCATGCTTTAAAACGTCATTTTAGGCATTTAAATAGCAAATTTAAACGTGCTTCTTAAAAACGCGTATAAATCAGGATATACAACTCGGATACAATCTAATATTTGCGGGTTTGTTTAAGTTTATTTACCGTACCCAGGGTACATGTAAGTAAAATTAAGAGTACCCGGGGTACATGTACCGGTAAGTAGTACCCGAGCCGAGAATGACCAATCGAGCCTTAGTAAGTGAGTGATGGTGTATGGGATAACATGCACTGAGGGTGTATATTTTTCACGAACAAGTCAATTGAAGGTGTTAGAGATGCATTGATCCATAAGATTTAAAAGGGTAATTAACCACGGGCTTATTAAAATTAAAATGATGACATTACATTGTACCGGCTGTTTATTGTTGTATACTGTAAGCTTGCAATATTTTAAATAATGTAAACAACTTACCTTGTATTAAGTTGGCACATTGTTGTCAGGTGTAGAAACTTTTTATACTTATTTCTGTTTAGTTGCACTGGCTGAACCAAAAGAATTATGTAGTCGTTTCTAAATAATCACGAAACAACCTACTAATGCATATATGCTTGCCAGTAACTGAGTTTGTGCATTTCCATTCATTATATTATCGGCCTTGGCAAACAGCGTAGAATCAGATGAGACGCCGTGTGATGTCTGCTATTTCCATATCCACGGGTGTTTTTATGTCAAATGTTACGGTTTTTCAATAGATCGTATACTTATCTACAAAACAGCGAATTAGCGTTCACTTTACATCATTTTTAATTATGTTATTTTGTTAGTACTTTCTCGCGTTTTTTTCGAACCTGTATTGGCAGCCATTGGTCGACGCCGTCTGCTATTTCGAACGATGAAGATTTCCATATCCACTGGCGTTTTTTTATGTCAAATGTTAGTGTTTTCCAATAGATCGTATACTTATCTACAAAACAGCGAATTAGCGTTCACTTTACATCATTTCTGATGATCTTATTTTGTAAATAATTTCTGAGCGTTAATTCCTACGTTGCTATGTCGTCAGCCATTTTGACGGTTGGTTTGTTTACTTTCGGTTTCCACTACAAACGAAATTAATTGATTTGCTGCTTGCGTTTATTTATTGATTAAATAATAAATTATTAAACCCTAATAATGTAATTGTCTGAATATCATTTATATTCAAGATATTATCGGATAAATAGAATACCATTCTAATACCAGTGTGTACTTACATTTATCTCAGAAAGCCTAGCCGTGTAAACCTTTCTTTAACTCGTCGCACTCAATACGTTGAATAACACATAGATTTATGTCATGTTCATTAAAAAACCACAATGTGCACAAAAGACATGCATGTGTACTACCGATTGATATTCAAACACAATTATTACGCCTTTGTTTATCGATTAAACGCCTAACTGAATTAATAACGCGTAACGTCAGTTTCTTTGTTTCGTAGCAAGATGGAAGCTAGCCTAAGCGCTTTTCATGACGTCACGCGCGCGTGCCCTTTCCCATAAAAATATTTAAACGCAAAATACTCGAAAACTTGATTTTTCCCAGGTATAACGCCTACGCCAACAGGTAGATCGCATTCTGGTACATATACATGTCAAATTTCAGCAAACGTGTTCGGCCAGTTTTCAAGGCGCTCAAATCGCAGTGATTTGCACCAACTTAACGAAACTTAGCCCCCTTTATCATTCGTTCGATTGAACGTCATCAATGATGACGTCCAATACATCACTCATTCCATACCAAAAAAAGGGTACGAAAAAAATAAGGGTACGAAAAACTATTTGGGTACGAAAAAATGGGTACAAATTAAAAAATAAGGTACGAAAAAATTCGGGTACGAATTTTTTTTACTTCGAGCAAATGGGTATGAACAAAATTTGGGTACAAACAAATTTGTATACGAAAAAAAATGGGTAGGAAAAAAATTGGGTAGGAAAAAAACCAATTTGGTTACAAAACAAATTAGAGTATGAAAAATATAGGGAACGAAAAAAATTAGGATACGAAAAAACTATTTGGGTACTAAAAAATGAGTACAAATAAACGTTTGGGTACGAAACAAATTTGGGTACGAAAAAAAAAAGGGTACGAAACAAAATTTGGGCACAAATAAATTTGGGTACAAAAAACATTTGAGTACGAAAAAAATGGGTACGAAAAAAATACGAAGTAAATGTGGCCACTAGAGTGTTAACAAGGTTTTACTAAAGCCATATTAGAAAAAATGCCCCACCACCTGGCGGCCATATTTTTCAACCAACCGGCATCATTTTCGAACTCATCCAAAATATTTTTGGGATGAATCTTCTGACCGAGTTTCATGAAGATCGGACTATAAATGTGGCCTCTAGAGTGTTAACAAGATTTTACTATAGCCTTATATAGCCATATAAGGAAAAATGCCCCGCCCCTTGGCAGCCATGTTTTTCAAGCAAACGTAACCATTTTCGAACTCTTCCAAGATATCATTGAAACCAATCTTCTGACCAAATTTCATGTAGATTGGACATTAAATGTGGCCTCTGGAGAGTTAAAAAGGCTAATGTTGACGCCGCGCAACGCACAACGGACGAGCTAAAAGGCGTGGGGATAATAAGCTAATTGTAGGTTTACAAGTACATGTAGCAAATCAACTCAGCGGGACTGCATTAATGGCAGGAATAAGGGTAAACCTGTTCAGAGCAAACTAACACTGCGAACAAAGCACAAGCTTTACGTGTCAGGACTCAGCACTATCAATACATTCTGCATCAGGAATTACAAGACCATAAGGATTTTAGGGACCCTAAACCTGAATTTGACAGTCTTCCACACCTTTAGCATCAAACATATTTTTATTTGCTTGTGTACCTGATAATTTATTATTATTACCTGTTTTGGCATCAACAACTTTTATCAATTGGCCCTCGGATAAGCCGCAGACATTCTGCTACCTGAAAAGTAAAAATATTATGCATATTCTACATGGAAAAAGTGTCATAATTCTTATAAAATGCAAGTGATACAGTTGTCTGCCAAGACTTGTATTTAGGTTAGGGTCATGTTGGTTAAGAAATATGCAAAATATGGAAGCAATATGTCAAGGGACATAGGAAATATTTGGGGTGGTACGCAAACTATAACATTTGCACGCTAACGCCAATGCCGGGGTGAGTAGGATAGCTCCACTTTATATATTTCATATATAATAGTCGAGCTAAAAAGTAAATATACTATATTATTAACAACAAGCTTACCTCAATCACAACTTTAATGCAATGCTTATAACAATAAAGTTACAATGATATTTCATTGATTAAAACTAACTTATTACTATTGGGTGCCCGCACAGGCAACCATCTTTAGTATTTTGGTTGCCCAGATAAAGAATAACGAGCCCAGAAATATGTATATGTGTATATTATACTTTCTTTTAATAAAATAATAGATAATTAAATAAATTTGCTGACATTGCACTACTCAATGTTTGATGTTTTATTATGAGCCTGAATTTAATTATTTCCTATTCCTAAATAATGAATGTTATTTAACTAGTAGTGATCCATTGTGGTCAATTGTTATTCAATTTTTATTGCACTGAATTGTTTTAAGCTTAAAAAAAAACAAGTTGCCCGGCCGGACTATCAACTTTGGAAATTGAACTGCCCAGGCCAAAACTACTTGTCCTGGGCTCACGGGAAACCACTAATTTTCATCCCTGTATACCCTTTCATTTTCTGTTCTTCCATCCTATTCTCAAAATGAATTTTAAACCACAATACTTTATAATAACATTTGTATTGAATGCTAACCATATTATGACCCAAAAAACAATTTTACAAACCCGTAATCCAGTCGCAGCGAGTTTTTTTATTTAGTTTACCATTATCAGTGTTCTCTGTAAGACCGGCAGCGGGCCATTTCGCCGGTTACATTTACTCTAGACGCCAACTACTTTCCCCAAGTATATCAAGTAAAATGTCACAAATGCTTTAGTTTTACTGCATTGTTGCTGGCCATATAACTGGCTACTCAAATTTGTTTGGAAAACACTGAATTATGCATGACAAACACACAAAACTTAAAATCTTAGATTTGTTTTTAAAATAAATTGACACTTCCAGCTTGTCGCCATTAAAATCCAAAGATTCAAATAATTTTCCACGAGATACGTCAACAATTGCTTAATCAAATGAATGAAAAATAAAAGTAAAGAAAGCCGGATTTTACATAAATTCCAGGTTGATAAACACAACAAGATAAAGGTACCTTGTAGTCGGTGAGATATAATAATAATACATTTAGTAAGGCTCGTACCCTGGGTACGGTAAATATACTAAAACGTACCCGGGAATTTTAACACTTAATCGGTTGTTTGTCGGCTATTTGTACAAATATTAATATATGGTCACATTTATGTCAATTTTCTGTTCAATGGCATTTATATTATCAAAACTCATTGTTAAATCATTAATGTGATTTAATTTAAATCTTAAATTGTTAAAAGTCGCATCATTGTATGACGTCGTCAAGTATAATATTTCCGCGACGTTGCACATTAACTTTTTACCGCCATAGATTTTTTTAAAGAAACATTATTTGGTTTGCGAGGTCAGGGGTCAGATCAAAATTCCAAATAGTGCAGGGTCGCACATAATGCTCATAGCTACCATGTGTTTAAGTTTCATGGTTCTAGTGCTTAGGGTGTAAGAGATAGTGGCTAGGACAGACGGACAGACTGATGGTGGAGATAACCACAATGAACCTGTTAACAGCCAACTAACGCTGCCAACAAAGCACAAAGCTTTACGTGTCAGGATGTGGCACTATCTATACAAACTGCATAAGAAATAACAAGACGCTTAGGGTTTGAGGGACACCACACCTGATTATGAGTCTTCCACACCTTAAGCCTCTTAACCCTTTGCATGCTGGGAAATTTGTCGTCTGCTAAAATGTCGTCTGCTGAATTTCTAAAATTAGCATTTCCTTTCTTCGTTTTTTATCAAAGAATACTATCAGAATAGCAACAGTTTGGATCCTGATGAGACGCCACGTTGTGTGGCGTCTCCATCTGGATACGCACAAGCTATTGTTGGTTAATGGATCACAGAGTCCTGGCGATGAATTCAGACATCATGTAGCACATTAACGCTAAACGATTCATTCAATATGCCTTTTTTGATTTTAAATCACAAAGCAATTTGCCCTTATTAAGCCATTATAGGTAGGCGTTTTGGGGATCTATTGAAATACAACTATTCCAGATAACAAAATCTGAATTCATTCATTTAATGCACATATTTTCTTCACTTTTGCTACGATATGACCATAATCAGCTTTCCCATTCATATTTGGCACTAGCAGATGATATTTCATTGTTTACCTATGAAAGGTAAGAAGAAATTGAAGCAGGCATTTTATACTATAAATTTAAAAATGCACTCAAACATGCACTTAAAAACAATTTTATTGTAATCATATTAATTATTCTTCATTTTTCTCAATTGTATGGTGTATAGGCTATTTTTCCTGATTTTTTGGTTTATCATGCTTATTTTCCGAAGCCAAAAGGCACTGGCTTTAACAAACTGTCTAAGCATGTACATGTACAGTCAATCTTGTATTAAGAGACCACTCAAGGGAGTAATTAAAAGCGGTCTCTAAAAAATGGTCTTTAAATAAAAAGGCCATTCTGGAAGAATGTTTACTTTTATAACAAAATGAAAATAAACACAAAACATAAACAATATTTTACTTATAATGTGTTTTATTTTTTCACTTACTACAAATTATCATTTATTATAAATGAATTGTGTGTACATATTTATTTGCAAAAACAACATAGAAAAGGAAATATTTTTCGCATTTTCTTTACCTGACACATTATTTTCCACGTCTTCAAGCACCTTGGCTTTATGCTTAAGAATGTTCTAAATTTGAGTTTTACCAACTCCAAACTCATCAGCGATTTTACGTGCACTTTTCCTCTTTGACAATTACAAAACCCGAATTTTCTCGTTCAACGTTAACACTTTTTGTTTTGACATTTTAATTTCTGCATGTACGCTTAAGGAAATCTGACTCGATTATGATACATAATGAGCTGAAAAAATTAAAACATGTCAATTGAAAACAAAACAAACAGGATTGGAAAATTTATTAAGTAAATAACAATGTGATTGGCTAACAAATATCTACTAATTAGCATAATTACAAATTGGTAATGTACGGATTTCGACAGATGATGCCGATTAATAGGTTATTTTCCGCACTTCTCAGGAAATGTTTGTCGCGTACAGTGCATTGTTTCTGCACCTGTTATCTTCACTCGAGAAAATCGGTGTTGTCTCTTAACTTTCCACAAAGTTAACTATTTAAGCTGTAGACTGTGCGTAATACGTTCCTCTATATTCAACTCAATAAATTGATACGCAGTCTACAAAAATACCGGTCAGAACCAGTCAATGAGAAAAAGCATAATCAGTATGGTTGGTGTGAAAACAAAGCAGAGGTGTAACAGTACATCTTATCGGCTTAGATAAACAATTAACACGGATTTGTTCCTGAAAGATAAATAGATTTACCACTTTTACCTCCTAGTGGTCGCTTAATTCAAGATTCGAAGATCAAAATACACAAAAATTAGCGGTCGCTGGTCGCGTAAGACAAAAGTCGCTTCATATAATATCATAATATAGCGAAAAAAACTCCGTGGGATTTCAAAATGGTCGCATAAGACAAAGGTCGCTTAATACAAGTGGTCGCATCCACAAGATTGACTGTACATAAATATTAAAATAGCTTTATGAGTGATTATGGGTGATAAAAATCTAACATGTAATATCATAAATCTATATTGTTTGTATTTTTCGTAAACATAATTACCCACCAGTGTGGTCAAACATATTTTTTTGTTTTTAATGACGTTGTTTCACACATTGCTGTAACCAGTGATTTTTTTCGCTTTATATTTTACAGCCTGTGCCTTATGGATTGGGAAAAAAGCAAGAAAGTCCATGCAATTGGGAAAAAGTAAACATTATAATTATGATAATGATTATAAATTACAGTTCACAAATTATTTATAAATGCACGATTTCTAAAATTTATATCATAAAGTGCTGGGAAATTAAATTGCTGTATAATAAACTCAATAAACCAATAATTTAGTTTATTGGCAAAGTTTTGCATATTTTGGGGGAAATTTATGTCCGATTGGGAAAAATTGCTACTTTTTGCCATTAGGAAATGGCCTGTAAGAGGCTGTAATTATGGGCAGAAAAAATCACTGGTAACGTACAGTCCTTATACGGAATTTAGGAGTTTTATTTACCAGTAAACTTTTTTATTTTTTTGATTCGTTAAAAAATATTTAACTGTTATATGTAATGTGTTGGACTTGTTATTATTAAAATCTAGAGTTTTAATGAGATTACATCACACAATATACGTATAAAAATATTCAACTCACTGCACATCCGACTTGTCATCATTAAAATCCAGAGTTAAAATGAAAATACGCCACACGAGATAGGTATTTCATAACATCTTCGCTCTCTTGTATGGTATAAAATTACTGAGGGTGTACATCCTAGTTTAGTGGGATATTTTCAGATTTATATACTGGTATTTTACACGTCTTAAACTTAAACTGTTACATATCGCAGATTAAAAGATGTCTGTTTTGATTCAAAGGCCATTTTACCCAGCATATCCCAGACATGATGAGTGTCCAAATTTGTGCAAACAATTTAATTAAAACAATGAAATTTATCAATTGTAATTACCAGCTATATAAAAAAAATGTAGTGTTAAATTGTGGTGTTAACAACCGGAATAACCTATGTGAGAATCTGGTGGACAAATCACTGCGCTAACCAGACATCAGTCTGACATTGATATTGCTCCGCTGTACATATTTTTATTATCTTGACAGGCCATGGACATTGCTCGGGTTTGTTAAGTTAAAGACTTATTATTATCAGGGACAGGCAGACATTTTATAAATTAAATAGCGCATCATTTCTTACAATGCAGCTGCACAACTGCATAGGAAAACAATAAATCAGTATATTATGTCGACAACTAACTTGCGTAGCAACATCCGAATTATAAAATATCCGACTTCTATTTCAATATCTTAAAGTCAAGATAAAATGACGACTTAACTGTTTTACTTTAAGGAAAAAAAAACAGTAAAACAATGCTTTTAATGAAAAGGAGATAAAGCAAACTGAATACTTATCATTTTTATTGCTTAACAACTAATTATCCAAACATCACACATTCAATCGCACGTTCCAATAAAATTATTCCCCTTGAATGTTAATGCATATTGATAAAACGAATTCATCAAACGTTATCAGGCATTTGTAATTTGAATAACATTGGATATTTATAAGAACACACGTATATTAAAGATATTATCCGACAAATAGAATACCATGTTAATACCAGTGTGTACTTACATTTATCCGACACGTCTCGGAAAGCCTCGCCGTGTAAACCTTTCTTCAACTCGTCGCACACAATAACACATAGATTTATGTCATGAATATCTAAACAACCACACTCGATCTGCACAAAAGACATGCTTGTGTACTTCGTATTGATATTTAAACACAATTATTACGTCGTTGTTTATAGATTTAACGCCTAACTGTATATATATTGAATTAATACCGCGTAACTTAGTTTCTTTGTTTCTTAACAAGATGGAAGCTAGCCTAAGCGCTTTTCATGACGTTACGTCACAATGTTTATCTACGTGCGTTGTGTTTCGCAGAAAAAATATTTAAACACAAAATACTCGAAAACTAGATTTTTCCCAGGTATAACGCCTACGCCAACAGGTAGATCACATTTTTGTCCATATACATGTCAAATTTCAGCAAACGTGTTCGGCCAGTTTTCAAGAGACCCAAATCGCGACTATATGCGCCAGCTTAACGAAACTTATCCCCCTTTATCATGTGTTCGATTGAACGTCATCAATGATGACGTCCAATACATCACGCATTCGATAAAAAATTAGGTACGAAAAAATTCGGGTACGAAAAAAAATTGACTACGAACAAATGGGTACGAACAAAATTTGGGTACGAACAACTTTGTGTACGAAAAAAAAATGGGTATGAAAAAAATGTGGGTAGGAAAAAAAAACAATTTGGTTACGAAAACAAATTAGAATACGAAAAATATAGGGAACGAAAAAAATTAGGGTACGAAAAAACTATTTGGGTACAAAAGAAATGGGTACGAATAAAAGTTTTGGTACGAAACAAATTTGGCTACGAAAAAAATGGGTACGAAACAAAATTTGGGTACGAAAAAATTTGGGTACAAAAAACATTTGGGTACGAAAAAGATGGGTACGAACAATTGTTTGGGTACGAACAAATGTGGGTACGAAAACCATTTGGGAACCAAAAAATGGGTATGAAAAAAAAATGAGTAAGACAAAAATTGGGAACGGACACATTTGGTACGAAAAAATGGGTACGAAAAAAATTTGGGTACGAAAAAAATGGGTACGAAAAAACTTTGGGTACGAACAAATTTGGGTACGAAAAACATTTGGGTATAAAAAAAATGGGTACGAAAAAAAATTGGGTACCAAAAAAATTTGGGTACAAAAAAAAAATTGGGTACGAAAAAAAAATGGGTACGAAAAACATTTGGGTTCGAAAAAAAAGGGGACAAAAAAAAGAATTGTGTACGAACAAATTAGGGTACAAAAAACATTTGGGTACGAACAAAATGGGTACGAAAAAAAAATGTGGGTACGAAAAAAATTTAAGGACGAAAAAATGGGTAAAAAAAAATAGGTACGAAAAAAATATGGTTACGAAATATGGGTACGAATTTGTTTCTATTTAAAATCAAATGATGACGTCAATATAGCACTCATTCCATAAAAACCAGGAGTCAATGACCCCTGGACTGAAATTTTGAGGAGTCAAATTGAAAAATTCTGGGGTCAATTTTGAAGTGCGTTAATTGTGTTTTTGTCTGTATTATTCAATTTTTTTAGATAAAAACATGCTCCAAGAGTTACACAATATCTAAAAAAGTTATACTGCGTTATTAAATAAAAATACCATGATACATAACACAGCATATTTTAATGAATTGGTACGCAAAGATAAGGACAAAATATCAATAATTTGTGCGAACAATATCGACTTTAAGTTTTTCAAAAACAAAACATGTTCATTTTACAACTTTTATTATTTCTATCACTACTGTATACTATGTTTATTTGTTAAAACAATAAATGCTCATTAAAATCTACTTCATCATAACACATTTAAGTAATTTAAGATATGTACCTGTAGCACCTTTTCATCACATATTTATCCTTGTTATATTATCATCATCCCTATAATAGCTTTGTACAAAAACACAATCTAAATGCATGTATATCTATTGCTGTTTATCCGAATACTATACATGTCGGAAATATATACACTTAAGAATGCCTTACCAGTAGTAGTTTAACTTTAATAATCCAAAATTTCCTTGTTGTTATCTGGTTTAAGAAACCTTATTTAATGTTCGTTAAATCCAGTTAATGCTATCTCCATTATTGAATCACCATTACTTGTAATTTGAATTGTTGTTGTTGTTTGAATCGCCATTTTTTAATTGAACGCGGGTTTAATGTTAATTTACAATACGTCCGCCAATTACAATGTCAAAGGTCAAGACATAGCAATTTAATTCTACTCGGATAATTTATATCTAATTGAGAAAATGTGTTTTCTTAATGTTTATGTGTAGTATTATGACTTGAGAGTATAAAAAACAACGCCCGGGGTAGACCTCTATTCCCTCGATTATAGACCGAGTTTCAAATACTGAAACATTAATTTTGATTAGGAGCACAGGCGGATTTATTACCATGGAACTGGAGATGTTAACTGACTGACCCTCGGGTTAAATTTTTGATGCGTCAAAATGACGCACGGCAGAAAAAAGGGTTGCGTCAAAAATGAGTCATTTTTAATTTGCTCGCGTCAAATCGCAGGATTCTGCTTCTATTGAAATCGCTGATCCAATATTTGTTTTGAAGTTAAATATGCATACCGATGTTGATGAAGATTAGACTAACAGTGTGACTTCTGTGGTATAAACATGCTTTTTGTTTGTTTAATATATTAACCAATTTTGTTAGCTCAAATGACCCAGTGTCAAACTTGGCTGAGATTTAATTTATACAAGACATCATTAGAACAAATGACCTGACCAAGTTTCTTGAAGGATGCACAGTAAATGTGATTTCTAGAGTGGTAACAAGATTTTACTATAGCCACTGGCCCATATAAAGAAAACTGCTATGCCCTCAACGGCCATGGTTTTAAACCGACAGAACATTTTTAACTATACCCAGAATTAATAAAACCTTATCAAACATTAGTAATTTGAATGACTATACATGTATTAAACACCCCAAAAAACTCATGAATGTAAAATCAAACCCCGTTGTTGTTTACTTTTCAACCCCAGTTTGTGAGAAATAAATGGGTTTCTAAAATTTATCGCATGGAAATGGTATATACAATACTAATAATTCAACTTGTCATAAAAAATTCGAGTGCACAATTATACTTACAGAGTAATCTGTCATATCTATTACCTGTCAAATAATACCCGAAAGGGGAGTTAGACAGTATACAGTCTTGGCCAAACATGGTATTTGATTTAGACAAAACAAATAATTTGGTAATTTACGAGAAATATGATATAAGCTTTTTAAATACGCTCGTCCCGCATTATGCACTGTACTCTTTACACTTCTGAAAAATGGCGTAGTCATATGGTTGTGTTAATGAAATTCTCAGACATATTTACCGATATAAATGTGACGAATCACATGAAATCGCGGTGATTTTCCACTCAAAAAGCAAACTGTCCGCCTTGACTCCGCAAATTAGGCAACAATCACGGGTCTCGTAGTGTATACATTGTATATACAGAAGCGAAGGAGTCATAAAAAACTAAATTTAGTATTAACGACACGCTTACATGTACATCAATTTTAACTTTAATCCTTTGCTCAAAACAATAAAGTTACAAAGATATGAACCTCCAATTTTGGTCATCCTTCTCTTTCTCAAAATTTATTAAAAACCACACTATTTTTTTTTAAATTTGTGTATCAAATGCTAACCATTCTTACCTAAAACATGATTAAGAAACCGAAATCTTTACGCAGCGAGTTATTTATTCTTATGGAAGATTAAATTATGCATGACAAAAATACAATCGGAAATATTTTACAATCTTTTGATGCTTTAAAAAATATTTTACTGTTAAATAAAATAACACGTCTGACTTGTCGTCATTAAAATCCAGAGTTTTAATGAAATTACGTTACACAAGATACGCATTTCATACCATATTAGAGCAAAGGAGACATAAAGAACTAAATTTAGTATAAGCAACACGCTTACCTAAATTTAAACTTTAATCCAATTCTAAAAACAATAAAGTTGCAAGATACAGTAACATGCACGCACTTCCATTTTCTGTGATTTTTTTGCGTTCCATTTCTCAAAATTTATTTACAACCACACTAATTCTTAATTACATTTGTATACGATGCTTAGCATAACAAAGCCGTAATCCTGTGGCTGTAAGTTATTTTATTCCTATGAAAATTTAAATTATGCATGGCAAACACAAAATCCAAAATAATTTTGGATTCTTTCTATGCTTTAAAACATATTTAACTGCACGACTGACTTGTAGTCATTAAAATCCAGAGTTTAAATGAAAATACGCCACACGAGATATAGCTGTATTTCATATCAATTCATGTGTGCTGAACAAAGGGGCAATTATACACTAGGCTTACAATGCTCAAACCAAAAGGTTCCAAATTGTTGCAAACAAATAAATTAAACATTCACATTTATCAATTATAATTACAAGCTATTTGTTTTTGTACTGCTATAAATTGTGGTGTGGTCAACCTATGAGAGAATCAGGTGAACCACTGCCCTAATCAGAAATCAGTCTGAATTAATGTTACTCAGCTTTACATATTCTACTAATTATTAATTAAAAAAAAAAATTAAATCTTGACAGAACCTTGTCAAGTTGACGATGCTTATAATTTGAGAAGTTAATGATTTATTATCATCGAGGGGGGTATTCCAGACGTAAAACATTGCATCATTACATGGAAAACAGCTGCACAACTGTATGCGAAAAGGTAAAACAGTATATTCTATCGAGAACTAACTTGCATAGCAACGTCCGAAATGTGCAAACTCCGACATCTATTTCGATATTTATAAATTCAAGATGTAACGTTAACTGAACTGTTGTACAGAAATCAAACTATAAAACTTGTGTTTTGATACAAAAATAAGCAAACCAAACCAAAAAAACTCACCCTTTTAACGGCAAAACAATTAATTTATCCAATATTCAACACATGTATTTCCATTCAAATTATGCCCTTGAACTTTAACGGTTGATTGCCGTTTCGTTCCACTATCAGTTCGTGCCACTTATATTTGTGTTGTTTATTTTTCAAGTTAAGTTTCGTAAGAAATAAATGTGTTTGAAAACTTTCTTGTATGGTAATGGTATATAAAATTCAACTCATCGGACAAATTCAAGAACACAATGACACTTACCAAGTTTTCTGAACAACCGTACACAGCGCAAAATGCGGAGGCCGCGTGATGTCTATTTCCATATCCACGGGTGTGTTTATGTCAAATGCTAGTGTTTTTCAATAGATCGTATACTTATCTAAAACACGGCGAAGTAGCGTTCACTTTAATTATTTTGATGATGTTATTTTGTAAATACTTTCTCGCGTTCTTTTCGAACGCATTGGCAGCCATTTTGAATGTTGGTTGTATACTTCCGAAATTATGTGTTTTAATGACTCTCAAAAATGTTTTAAATGCAGAAATTGTAGTTTTAAGTATCGATTTCTCGGATTTATTTTATATATTTTGTTCGCTTATTTGCGTTTAAATTTGATTGTTTGTTGTTTACTTGCGAACTATTTTTCATGTGTACGCTAGTGGATATGTAATCAGGTTACCATATTTACATCAATGAAATTTAACTGTTGTTTGTTTTGTTAATATTTTCTAAACGGGTTCAGCTATGTATGTTAAACACAATATGAACTTATTAATTAATTTGGGAATAAAATCGCAATATGTATTAATTAAAATCAAATTTGAAGTGTCTATCGCGTGAATTGCCTCCTTGGGTTGAATTGTGTTTGGGTTGCTATTAACGCTATTAACGCTTCCGGCGAGAACTCATTTTATAGCGATTGCGCAATAAAAAACACCACTTTTTCGTAATTTTATCAAAAACTGGACTTTTCCCAGATATGACGAATACGCCATCGTGTAGATCGAGTTCTGGTCCATATACATGTCAAATTTCAGCAAAAGTTACAGACAAGTTTTCAAGACTCCCAAATCGCTGCTATACGCTGGAGCTTAACGAATTTTAGCCCCCTTTATCATTCGTTCGATTGAACGTCATCAATGATGACGTCCAATACAGCACTCATTCCATATTTAAACAAAACGTTGATAAATTAAACACACAAACTGTATATTTACTAGAGTTGCGACACCTTAAGGGTTTCGCGGGATGGAATGAGTGGGAACTAAAAAAATGTGGGTTCGAAAATATTGGGTAAGAAAATGCGGGAACACACATTTTTGGTACTAAACAAATGTGGGTACGAAAACTTTGGTTACGAAAAAAAATGTGGGTACGAAAATTGTGGGTACAATGGGTCAATGTTAAGGTTTTAGCATGGCGGACGCCAGAAGGCGAAAAGACATGACACATACGATGAGCTGGCTATGAGAATACCTCAGGTATTCTCCGAAAACAGCCGAGCTCATATGCATAAGTCAGTGAGTAATACTCATTAAAAGCTAGGCACGGCGTATAAAATCAGAACCACTGGGCCGAATCTGCTGAAACTTGGCCGCATTATAGATTATGGTCCAAACAAGCTACAGAATGTGCGCTTTTGGACCTGACAGCGTAAAACATTAACCAATAATGAACAGCACAAAATGGGTCATTTTGAACAAAAAAATGTAAACTTTAAGTGGCATTTAATGACTTTTAGACATCAGAAAGTTTCAAATTTTTGATATTCTGCACACTTCGACTTGTTTTTTTTTTTTAATTTAGAAACAGTTATGCTTGGGATGTCTATAAACCCTGTTATTGAATGTCAAATTTGGCAAAAAATTACAATACAATCCCAAAAATGGTTAAGCAGCAATTCCCCTTTAACATTATTCCTTATATTTAATTGAATTCTTGAAATAGATAACTGTGTATATTTAATCATAATGGGCTCTGTATATCACACATGATAGGCCACTGCTGGGGCTTGAACCCAGAACTCATCTCACATTGTAAGATGCGTTTTTCAATTAAACTACAATGACTGTCTCGTGTGAAGTGGAGCCAACATACACCCACATAAGTGAAAAAATCATTCCGTCCATATATTTGTCGTGGGTGTTTTCTGACACATGTTGCATAACTGTTTGCAACAAAAGATGTATACATAGATACATAAATGGGGGAAAAAAACGTCTTTTTTAATTTTTGTTTCACATATAAACATTTCCTAGCAATGATTAATAATTATATCATGTTGAAATCATTTATAGACCAAATATTACTGAAACTGCAAAAAAGTATAAGATGGATAGATATAATGTATCATTCTATCTAGTACAATGAACAAATGTTCTTCCGATGCCATTTTCACTAAGGTATTGGTATTGAATCCTGATGTACTACTAAAAATGTATGTCGGTTAGCAATAATAATTCAACAAATCCTCATATTCAAGCTGGGTCATCACTAAGTGGAATTATTTGTGGACATATAACAGAAAAATGCATTTCATGCCTCTATATTGCTTTAACAGGAATCCCAGCTTTTTGTATGAACAAAATTCCCTGATTTTTCCCTGATGGAAAATAAAACTTCCAGGATCATGATTTTGACCTATTTCTTGTTTTAGACACCCTGAATAAATAGCAGTTGCAGACATAACTAAGCTACACGTATACTACAAAGTCACGATAGATATGCAGAGGAAATGATTTGCTGTTTAAATTGTATGGACTTCTCGACACAAGTCGGGAAAGTCTGACCAAACAAAATTCCCTGATTTTTCCCTGATTTCACAAACTTTCCAAATTCCCTGACTGGAAAAAAAGAGTCTTTTTCCAGTTTTCCCTGATTTCCAGGTTGGCTGGGAACCATGTTTAACTTTGATAAAATGTTCTTTAGATGCCATGTGTATTAATTTATATGTCTTTTTTTCTGAGATATTAATGAAAATGCCTGTGGGTATGTGGCGAATACTAGTATTAAAAAAATCTGCAACTTGATATATGGTGTTAACACGGTAAAATTGTATGAGCCCAAATTATAATAGATGAATGCGTATTATGCTTCTATGCTTATACTATGAGGACATGTTCATACAATGCCATTTTTATTAATATAGATGCCAAATTTAATGAAACAGACTTGAAAATGTGTGTTGCCAGATACCAAGTAAGAAAAAAATCAGCATTTTTATGTAGGGCTTTCACACAGTAAAATTGTTTGTGCCCAAATAATCATAGATGAATGCATATTAGGCTTCAATGTTGCTTATACTTTGACTACTGGTTCATACGATGCCATTTTTATAAATATCTATGCCAAATTTAATGAAATAGACTTGAAAATGTGTGTCGCCAGGTACCAAGTAAGAACAAAATCAGCATTTTTATGTAGGGTCTTCATACGGTAAAATTATTTGTGCCCAAATAATAATAGATGAATGTATATTAGGCTTCAATGTTGCTTATATACTATGACGACATGTTCATACGATGCCATTTTTGTTAATATATATGCCAAATGTAATGAAATAGACTTGAAAATGTGTGTCGCAAGATACCACGTAAGAAAAAAATCCGCATTTTTATGTAGGGTCTTCACACTGTAAAACAGTTTTATACGTGGACATAGCATTTTCATGGAGCCCGTAAAGAAAGGGAGTTAATTGTGTAATTTGTGCTGATCAGAAACTTATAACAGTCGTCTCCCTTGAAATATTTGCACTTTATGAGACACCACAAACCATGGCGTCTCATCAGGATCCAAACTGTATTCTAAATCGTCACACTAAGCCCTCATAAGTTATTCATTGTATATGCACTATATAAAACAACCATATAATATATCTAATATATCCAGACACACGTATTATACCCAAATATTAGAAATACACAATTTTATAACAGTAAAAACAATGGTATTTCACAAACAATTGCAGTCGTTAATAAATGCAGAAAAGCATCATCTACACGTTTCATACGGTATTCAGTTTATATGCAAACGCATTTAAATATATTTACCTCGATACTCGACCAAGCTGTTGAAAAATTATATTAATTAGAACGAGAACAAGTAAGATTAATGTGTTGTTTTCACATTTCTTTAAATGGCTGCCAATACCGCATGTAATAAAACAATCGAAGCGCATGCGCATAATATATGTTACACTCCACTAAACTAGTTGCAGCAAAGACATTCACAGGCGTTCATGTCACTTATATTCATGATATTTCCATATGCGAGTGTGATTGTAAACACAAGTTTCTGAAAACAGTGCGAAAAGGGGCATTACGCAAAGCCAATAAATCTGCGCAGATTTTTGTCAATATTGACAATAAACTGCATGTTTTCTTACCGTTAGTAATCCGACAGTCCGTTGGTCACATTGTGCATTAGTCCGTTTAAGTTATTATTGCCTTACACTTTTCAATATAAATTTATGAACTTTAAACAAAATAAGTAACTAACTAAGTAACTATTTAACTGACTAACACGCGCGTTTTTTTCCCAATATCCGAGACATTTTACTTTCGCACCTTGCCCTCAATGTCTGGCTTTTAAAGTTTACCGCCTTTTTGCGAATACAATGACGTTTACATATGAATTGCCCAATGAAAATTTCGGCGGGATGACGTCAGGCGCCAAAACTGGCGCGTGGTTTTTCCCGGTATAGACCCAGTGTGTCAACGCTGTAAATGCATTGTGGGAAACGGACTATTTCCAGCATGGCGCCCGTAAAGATTATGAACACGGAAGTAAAAATAGTAATAAATTATTATCAAAAACAGGCCTCATCAAACCGGGTCAGCCATGATATATTCTTGGATGCAGTTTGTGCTTCAAAAGGAGCTACTTTTCATGCCAGCCTATCGATGTAATATTCACTAAACACGTTGCAATGACTGTTATCTTCGAAATAATAAATAAATATTTACAATGTAATACCTGCATTAAAACGACTTCTTTTACATGCCGGCTACTATTCCCAAATACATCAAGTTAAATGTCACAAATGCTTTTGTTTTACCGCATAGTTGCTGCCCATATAACTGGCTACTCAATTTTTTTGGAAAACACTGAATTATGCGTGACAAACACAACATTAAAATACATTAATATCCAAAGATTCAAATAATTTCCCACGAGATAAGTCAAAAATTGCATAATCAATTGAATGAAAAATTAAAGTAAAAAAGCCAGATTTTACATAAATTTCAGGTTAATAAACACAAGGTTAAGGTAGTTGGTGAGATATAATCATTATACAGTTAGTAAGGCTTCATTGGTCATTGTTGGCACAGTACTTACATGCACCTCAGGTACTCTTAAGTATACTTACATGTACCCTGGGTACGATAAATATACTAAAACGTAACTGAGAATTTTAATGCTAAATCAGTTGTTGTCGGCTAATTTGTAAAAATTAATTATGTTCACATTTAGGTCAATTTTCCTTTTAACAGCCTTTATATTATAGACATGCATACTCAACTAGAAATGGTGCGGCAGAGGCCGACGCGTATCCCCACGCCGCATGTTTGACCCAGGGGCACCCCAGGGTTGGTAATGTGGCCATGCATAGTTGAGATTGACCGTATTGTCATAAGAGAAGTTCATTATCAATTAGAAGTGAACTGGTGTAGAATTGAAGAAATTATAGTAAAAGGCAATTTTGGATGGGCGTGGCCTATGTGGGCGGGTTGCCCCAGGGTTGGTAATGGGGCCATACATAGTTGAGATTGATCGTATTGTCATAAGAGAGGTTCAGTATCAATTTGAAGTAAATCGGTGTAGAAATGAAGAAATTATAGTAAAAGGCAATTTTTGGTGGGTGTGGCCTATGTGGGCGGGGCGCTCCAGGGTTGATAATGGGGCCGAGGTTCCGTATCAATTTGAAGTGAATTGTTGTAGAAATGAAGAAATTATAGTAAAAGGCATTTTTGGGTTGGCGTGGCCTATGTGGGTGGGGTTCCCCAGGGTTGGTAATGGGGCCCATGCATATCTGAGGTTGATAGTTTTGTCATAAGAAAGGTTCAGTATCAATTTGAAGTGAATCGGTGTAGAAATTAAGAAATTATAGTAAAACTGCAATTTTTAGTGGGAGTGGCCTATGTGGGCGGGGCCCCCAGGGTTGGTAATGGGGCCATGCATAGTTGAGATTTACCGTATTGTCATAAGAGAGGTTTGGTATCAATTTGAAGACAATCAGTGTAGAAATGAAGAAATTATAGTAAAATAACCTAAAAAATGAGTAAAAATCTCTGACCCGGCCCGGGCCCAACCACATAACTTTTGACCCAGGGGTCAGATCAAAATTCCAAATAGTGCAGGGTCGCACATATGCTCATAGCTACCATGTGTGTAAGTTTCAAGGTTCTAGTGCATATAGTGTAGGAGGAGATAGTGGCCAGGCCAGGACGGACGGACGGCGGAGATACCCACAATATGATCAATATCCCCACGCTTTTCAAAAAGTGTGGGGATAAAAAGCAACATGATGCAGAAATTTTAAAATAGAAGTTTGTTTAAGGTAAACAATATCGTTTAACGGTAATCAGTAGCGTATCGGATTTTGGGAGGATATACAACTCAGGTACAGTCTAATATCACCGGGTACGTTTAAGTATATACTCCGTACCCGGGGTACATGTAAGTATACTACCCAGGGTACATGTAAGTAGTACCCGAGCCAACAATGACCAATCGAGCCTTAGTAAGTGAGTGATGGTGTATGAGATATACACCCTCAGTAATTTCATACCATACAAGACTGAGCTTTGCTGTTTGATCAGTTTCATCTTTTCTTTAATATCACGGGTTAGAGAAAAAAAACTCTATCATGATAAAAAACAATGTAAATAGAGGGACAAATGCTTACTTCCCATTCATTGTAGATTTAATGATTAATTTGTCCAGTGTGAGTCTTTGCATATAGTATACTGTTAATTTGTTTAACAGTTTAAACACAAGAGTTGTCGTTAAATTAGGACCTCTGTCACACAATATCATAATAAAAAAAATGATAATAATTATAGGCATATGAAATGGCCGTAAATAACTTTAAATAAAAAATAATTACGATTTCTTTAAACTGAATTTTTTTTATAATAGACTTGTTTTTTTACCTCAATTATTCAGCATTATAGATATAGAGAATATTATGTGAGTTTTGGATCAAGTTTATCATGCGAGGCTTAGAACCGATGAAGCGCGAGGCTTGCCGCTAACATGGTTCGTGCCGAGCATGATAAACTTGATCTTTATCCAGTTTATCCACATAATTTTCTATTTATCCTTTTTTGTGGTCATTTATCGTTCAAAAAAAGTATAAATACTTTAAAATTCAAAGAAACAGCGCTGGTTTTCCAAGTTGACTTCAAAGTGTTTGTTTACTTCAACGTCATCATTTGCTATGACGTCACATTTAAACATATAGTGTTCTTAAGATAGAGGTCGGAAAAAATAGCGATAGTATTAAGGTAAAGTTTATACGATCGTTGTTATACTATCGATTTTCAGCTGGTAATAGGATAAAAAAAATGTACCCATGGGGGTAAATACCCCCACTTTTCAAAGCATAGGGGTAAATGGTCAAATTTCGCCTTGGTTGAAGGGTAATTTGCTAAAAGTAAAACCAGAATATAGCCGGGGTACAGACACTCTACTTTAATAACAATTAACCACTAACTATGTGTATTCCTTCATATTAGTAGGTTTCTTAATTTCTTGTTATTTTAACTTGTTGGCAGATTACATTTAAGATCTTCGTCGTTATTATCCACCACCGTGGCCAACGGAGAACTTTTTTGCCAACTTTCAACAGTTGTTTTATTAGCATTTTAGTGGTTCCTTTTTGATTTTAAAACAGAGGAATTTAAATCATTCAGTATTGGCAGTACAATTTTATTACTCGATACAATTTTTGCCATACACAAAGAATCAATTGTACTTTGAGAAGTAATTTGTGTTGGCTTGGAAGAAGCCATGCTGACCACTTCATGTAATTTAATAAACACATAAGTGCTTGACTGTCTGTTAAAAAATCAATACTAAATTTACCATGCATCTAAATGCTACAGAGTATACATACCGACTGGCTAACTATTTCTACAACCAGCTCTAATTTTTACGATAACCAGTCTCATTTTTTGGCTAAAGACAATCAGCTGTTTATATTTTTTGTTTATGATATACGCATCAGTGCCCCAGATAAGCTGTATATCTGCGTCTTTCACCCTATTAAAATGTCTAAAAACGCAAAGAAATTCAATAACATGCCTATTGAAAACGCAACCATTTTGATTTGTGCGCAAATTCGTCAAATTCAATGCGTACAACACAATAGCTTCAATCGAAAATACTAAATGCTCATTTTCGGTATTTTCTCTTTGAAATTATTATCGTCACGCGTATTTATTAATCAAGCGCCTGGATGACGGACCATGAAAACAGTCAAGCTTTATTCAAACTCTCTGCGTTCTAGATTTCATAGTTAAATAAAGTGTGATCAAATTGTTTTCCTCGACATACATGCGTTTTCAATCTGACTTTATCCGTCGCTCATTGTGCATGTATTTATAAAGTGCCCGTACTTTCAGTTTCTATAACGATGCAAAATAAAAATGTCTAAGAGAGGTCGAAAGACTTCCGCTATTGTTGAGAAAAAAATATCAGTCGATCGCAAACTGTTTCGAACCAAGAAAGCAAGAGCCAAATGATCATTCGTGTTATCGAATTTTTGTTTGTTTTAAGTTTATATTAAGGACAGTTTCAATGATTAAAGATGTTATGAAACATCAGTTTATTAAAGTTAATTATGATAGTTTAAAGTTTTATTGAATCAGTACAAGTGAGCATCTTCCACAGAAGTAAAACATTAATGATATAAAGGTATGCATTTTTATAAATTATTTCACCCTATTTCAAGAAGGAAATCACCCTATTTTTCAAATCAATGGGTGAAAACCCTATTTCTCAAATAATTATCTGGGGCACTGCGCAGAGAATTTACAGCATTAGCGTAAGTCCAGATTGGCTTGCTTAAATGTACGCACGGAAATGATAAATTGAGCGTATCTTGATATTTCGAATGCGTATATTACGCTGATACGCAGCTTATCTAGAACGCTGATTATTATTAAATAAATAAATAGTGAAAGCTGTTTTTGCAAAAATTAGAGGAATTTGCAACGCAAATGGTCAGTATTTTAATTACCGGTAGAGGAATTTGCAATGCAAATGGTCAGTATTTTAAAAAGTGTGCAACTCATTTTTTCACATTTTTCGACAGTTAGCGACTTTTTTTCTCACAAATTTGAATAGTTTGAGACTCATATTTTCACAAATTTGAACAATGCTCAATTAATTATTTTCACTATTTCCAACAGTCACAAGTCATTTGTTCACAATTTTGAACAGTGTGCAACTTACAGGGGACAAAAATATTTCTAAACTGCACTCGTCCTGCAGGACGAGTGCATTTAAATGTGCACTCGTCCTGCAAACACATATGCACTCGTCCTTGAATATGTGTGAAATAAAGTTTGCAAAGGGCTAATATGACTAATAAAATTTACTATATCACTGCTAAAATGCTGCTTACTCAGTTATTCATGCCAGCTGATCAAAAAAGAAATGTTGAGCAGTGAAATAAGTTATTTATGAGGAACACAAAATAAATAAATGAAGACTGCTGTTTTACTTTTTTCTAATGCTTGCGTGCTTTCCTGTTTGGGATGTTTGAACACCAAACTCCCCCCCATCCCTTTAAAGAACGCTCAAATGTCAGACATTTTTCGGACGAAATTCAGACTAGTTATAAACTGTACTTTGCAGTTAAATAATTCTTTAAAAATCAATACTTACAGTGAATGCAGTCGGATGTTTCCCTGTCAACATTGACACCAATATTTACTCGCGACTTAGTCTCGCATAACAATGCGCACCTGTTGTATGAAATTTACAATTACAATTTCCAGTTCATTCTCGTTCTACTTTCGGAATAGATATGCTTTAAGAAAATGATTTTATTTAATTATTTACGGGTCTTAAAAAACATATTTTAACATCAGCTTTTTCTCTCGTCCTGTAGGACGAGCGCTTTAGGGAAATTCACTTGTCCTTTAAAGATTTCACTCGTCAATATGAGCAGACGAGTGGAATTTTTGTCCCCTTACTTATTTTTCCATAATTGTCTAGATTGCGAGGCTCATTTTTTACAACCTTCAACATTGTACGACTCATATTTCACAATTTTCAACATTGTGAGACACTTTTTTTACATTTTTCTAATGTTTGCGACTGATATTTTAAGTATTTTAAACAATGCGCGACTCATTTTTTCACATTGTTGAATAGTCACCACCCATTTTTCTTACTTTTACATGCAAGACTCATTTTTCCACAATATGAACAGTGTGCGACTAATGTTTTCAAAAAATGAGGCGGCAGATGTTGCTGCACAAAGATAAAAAAGCCAACTGCCATAAATTTTATCCAAAAAAGAGCAACATGGCTTATTGGAGCTAATCAACCCTTTCTACATGTACTTTCAACAAGCACACAGACCAATGACAGTAGGACTACTGGCACTGACCGTTGGTTCATCAGCATGAAAAATGGGTGTCAAAAATAGCACAAATAATGTAAAATGTGTAATATGCATGTATAACGATGAAACTTACCAACCACTCGACCAGGAAACATCTGTTGCAGACTATGTGGGAACTGGGATTCGGGATGCTCTCCCACTGGTATCATATGCAGATCAGTGGTCACAAGAACGTACACAACATCATTAATGTCAGCAATATATATCTCCAACTTCAAACACACAGCTTGCAAAATCGCTGAATATTGCACAAAAGCAGCTTCGTTACAAACTTCCAGCAACTCGAAATCCACAAGCAGTCTCGTTCCCCACCCACTTTGACTTCGTAGCGAAGGCATGTTTTTTTTGGGAAACCGTTAACATCTCACAACTAAACGTATACTACGGAGATTGACAAGTTGAAAAATAAATTACTGTAATCACTTCCAATTTGCGCACTAAGTTAAACTCCAGTTCCAGTTTGTCTTTATTGTTGAAATGTTACTCTACACATTCGCTTTGAAAATAGAGGTTGGCGTGTTGTTGGAAGTACATGTACATGTCGAATGTGTTATTGTAAAAACTATTGGTATTGTGTTTTTAGTGCAGACATTGTATTTAAGTTTCGATTTCTAGCATAAATTTATATATTTTGTTAAATAATTTGCGTTTGAATGTGATTGTTTGTTGCTTACTTGCGAACTATTTTTTATGTGTAAATATGCATAGACGCTAGTGGATATGTAATCAGGTTACCATATTTACAACAATAAAATTTAACGGCTGTTTGTTTTTGTTTGTTTTGTTAATATTTTCTAAAACGTATGTTAAACGAGAGATGAAATTATTAATTAATTTGGGAATAAAATCGCAATATGTATTATTTAAAATCAAATTTTAAGTGTCTAGCGCGTGAATTGTCTCTTGGGGGTGAATTGTGTTTGGGTTGCTATTAACGCTATTAACGCTTCCAGCGAGTACTCATTTTATAGCGATTGCGCAATAAAAAACACCACTTTTTCGTAAATTTATCAAAAACTGGACTTTTCCCAGATATGACGAATACGCCAAAAGGTAGATCGCATTCTGGTCCATATACATGTCAAATTTCAGCACAAGTGTTGGGCCAGTTTTCAAGACTCCCAAATCGCGGCTATAACCAGGAGCTTAACGAATTTTAGTCGCCATTATCATTCGTTCAATTGAACGTCATCAAATGATGACGTCAATATAGCACTCATTCCATACAAATCTGATCATTATAGGGTCATTTAATCTATAGCCTAGGTAGAAAGTAATTTATTATTTTTTTATTTAAAAACAGTAAGTAGGATTTCTATATACGTATTCTCATATTTTGACCAAGGCAATTATTTTTAGTTTTAAAGCGCAAAATAGACGGATTTCTACCTTGTAACCACCAGATACATTGTATATTCTAATTGGCATAGATAAAATTAAATCTATAGCCTAGTTACAAAGTAATATATTATTGTTCAAACGGTACCGCTTTTAAACTGAAAGTAGGATTTGTAGACATTTACGTCTATTTCTACAAACGCGATTATTTTTAAGTTTTAAAGCGCAAAAAAGACGGATTTCTACCTTGTAATCACCAGATATATTCTAAATGGCAAAGATAAAGATATGTTTCTTATTTATACTTAAATTTACTATGCCATGCAGTTAATTTTAAGGTGTGTGGCTCAAAGTCATTTAAAAAGATGAGCAAATATAATCATTTTTCTAAAAATAAATCATCCTCTAAAGCCCCCACTGAGATTCAAACTCAGACCTCTCTCCTCTGTGAAGGAAAGTATTCTATCTTGAAATACAAGGGCATGTAAGAGGAAAGTCAGCTATTTTAAATTTATCAACAAATAGATTTAAACAATATTTATATGGTATTAAAATATGCAAATATTAATGTAATATGACCAGAATTGGAGGTTCAAATCTTTGTAACTTTATTGTTCAAAGCAAAGAATTAAAGTTAAAATTGATGTACATGTAAGCATGTTGTTAATACTAAATTGAGTTTTTTTATGACTCCTTCGCTTCTGTATAGTATGAAATACATATCTCGTGTAACATAATTTCATGTAAACTCTGGACTTTAATGACGACAAGTTGGATGTATGGTTTCCTGTATTGTGTTTTAGGTCAGAATGGTTAACATTTTATACTTGACAAAGATTTGAACCTCCAATTCTGATGATCCGTCTCTTTCTCAAAATTTATTAAAAACCACACTATTTTTTTTAAAACTTGTGTATCAAATGCTAACCATTCTTACCTAAAACATGATTAAGGAAACCGAAATATTGACACAGCGAGTTATTTTATTCTTATGGAAGATTAAATTATGCATGACAAAAATACAATCGGAAATATTTTGTACAATCTCTTGATGCTTTAAAAATATTTTACTGTTAAATAAAATAACACGTCTGACTTGTCGTCATTAAAATCCAGAGTTTGAATGAAATTACGTTACACGAGATACGCATTTCATACCATATAAGAGCAAAGGAGATATTAAGAACTTAATTTAGTATAAGCGACACGCTTACCTAAATTTAAACTTTAATCCAATTCTTAAAACAATAAAGTTGCAAGATACAGTAACATGCACGCACTTCCATTTTGTGTGTTTTTTTTTTCGTTCCATTTTGTCAAAATTTATTTACAACCACACTCATTCTTAATAACATTTGTATCAAATGCTTACCATAACAAAGCCGTAATCCTGTCGCTGTAAGTTATTTTATTCCTATGAAAATTTAAATTATGCATGACAAACACAAAATCCAAAATAATTTTGGAATATTTCTATGCTTTAAAAAATATTTAACTGCACGGCCGACTTGTAGTCATTAAACCCAGAGTTTAAATGAAAATACGCCACACGAGATATATATGTATTTCATATCAAGTCATGTGTGCTGAATTAATGTTACTCAGCTTTACATATTCTACCATTTATTAATTAAACAGAACCTTGTCAAGTTGACGATGCTTATAATTTGAGAAGTTAATGATTTATAATCATCGAGGGGGGTATTCCAGACGTAAAACATTGCATCATTACATGGAAAACAGCTGCACAACTGTATGCGAAAGGTAAAACAGTATATTCTATCGAGAACTAACTTGCAATTTGCATAGCAACGTCCGAAATGTGCAAACTCCGACATCTATTTCGATATTTATAAATTCAAGATATAACGTTAACTGAACTGTTATACAGAAATCAAACTATAAAACTTGTGTTTTGATAAAAAAAATAAGCAAAGCAAACCAAAAAAAATTACCCTTTTAACGGCAAAACGATTAATTTATCCAATATTCAACACATGTATTTCCATTCAAATTATGAACTTGAACTTTAACGGTTGATTGTCGTTTCGTGCCAATACCAGTTCGTGCCACTAATATTTGTGTTGTTTATTTTTAAAGGTAAGTTTCGTGAGAAATAAATGTGTTTGAAAACTTTCTCGCATGGTAATGGTATATAAAATTCAACTCATCGGACAAATTCAAGAACACAATGACACTTACCAAGTTTTCTGAACAACCGTACACAGCGCAAAATGCGGGAGCCGCGTGATGTCTATTTCCATATCCACGGGTGTGTTTATGTCAAATGCTAGTGTTTTTCAATAGATCGTATACTTATCTAAAAAACGGCGAAGTAGCGTTCACTTTAATTATTTTGATGATGTTATTTTGTAAATACTTTCTCGCGTTCTTTTCGAACGTTCATTGGCAGCCATATTGAATGTTGGTTGTATACTTCCGAAATTATGTGTTTTAATGACTCTCAAAAATGTTTTTAGTGCAGAAATTGTATTTTTAAGTATCAATTTCTCGGATTTATTTTATATATTTTGTTAACTTATTTGCGTTTAAATTTGATTGTTTGTTGTTTACTTGCGAACTATTTTTCATGTGTACGCTAGTGGATATGTAATCAGGTTACCATATTTACATTAATGAAATTTAACTGTTGTTTGTTTTTGTTTGTTTTGTTAATATTTTCTAAACGGGTTCAGCTATGTATGTTAAACGCAATATGAATTTATTTATTAATTTGGGAATAACATCGCAATATGTATTAATTAAAATCAAATTTGAAGTGTCTATCGCGTGAATTGTCTCCTTGGGTTGAATTGTGTTTGGGTTGCTATTAACGCTATTAACGCTTCCGGCGAGAACTCATTTTATAGCGATTGCGCAATAAAAAACACCACTTTTTCGTAATTTTATCAAAAACTGGACTTTTCCCAGATATGACGAATACGCCATCGTGTAGATCGAGTTCTGGTCCATATACATGTCAAATTTCAGCAAAAGTTACAGACCAGTTTTCAAGACTCCCAAATCGCTGCTATACGCTGGAGCTTAACGAATTTTAGCCCCCTTTATCATTCGTTCGATTGAACGTCATCAATGATGACGTCCAATACAGCACTCATTCCATATGCATTTTGTACTAGAGTTGCGACACCTTAAGGGTTTCGCGGGATGGAATGAGTGGAGAGTTCAAATCAAATTGAAAATTGATTATTTCAAAATAAAAAATTGGTACGAAAAAATATGTGGGCAGTGGGTACAAAAAAAATAATAATTTGGGTACGAAAACAAATTTGAGTACGAAAAAAAAGGGTAAACAACAAAATAAAGGTACGAAAAACTATTTGGGTACGAAAAAAATGGGTACGAATAAAAAATTAGGTACGAACAAATTTGTGTACGAAAAAAATTTTAGTACGACATATGGGTACGAAACAATTTGGGTATGAACAAATTTGTGTACGTAGAAATAATGGGTACGAACATAATATGGGCAGGAAAAAAAACTAATTTGGTTACGAAAACAAATTAGAGTACGAAAAAATAAAGGAAACAAAAAAAATTAGGGTACGAAAACTATTTGGGTACGAAAAAAATGTGTACAAATAAAAATTTGGGTACGAAACAAATTTGGGTACTAAAAAAATGGGTACGATTTTTTTATTTGGGTACGAAAAAAATGGGTATGAAAAAAAAATGGGTACGAACAAATTTGGGTACGAAAAAGATTGGTACGAAAAAAAAAATGGATACGAACAAATTTGGGTACGAAAAACATACGGGTACGAAAAAAAATGGGTACGAAAAAAAAATTGGGTACGAAAACAATTGGGAACAAAAAACATTTGGGTACGAAAAAAATGGGTACGAAAAAAAAAATGTTACAAAAAAAATTGGTACGAACAAAAATTTAGGTACGAAAAAAATAGGTACGAAAAAAATTGGGCACGAAAAAAAAGGGGTACGAAAAAAATTGGGTACGAAAAATTTGGATACGAAAAACATTTGGGTACGAAAATAATGGGTACGAATTTTTTTTTAGGTACGAACAAATTTGGGTACGAAAAACATTTGGGTACGACAAAAATGATTACGAAAATCGAAAAATTGGGGTATGAAAAATCTAATTTGAATTGTCTAGCCCGTGAATTGTCTCCTGGGGGTGAATTGTCTTGGGGTTGCTATTAAGGCTACATGTACTTCTGGCCAAGCCACGTGTTTATAGTGATTGCGCAATAAAAAACACCACTTTTTCGTGATTTAATCAAAAACTAGATTTTTCCCAGTAATAACGAATACGCCAACTGGTAGATCGCGTTATATGTACAGTTAATGGAAAATTTCATAGGGCCATACATTGTAACTCTGTGAAAAATCATCTGACCAGAACCGGCTGATAATATGCATGTCTCCTCTTGGTAGTGAAGCTTCCCATTAAGTTAAATTGAATTCCAGTCATTAGTTGCTGAGAAATAGCCCGGACAAAAATTGTGCACGGACGGACAGACGCAGCGGCGACTATATGCTCCCCCCTTAAAAAATTTGGGGAGAGCATAATAAAAAAGTTGTGGCAATTTAAAGGTGGTACGCAAACTTTAAAATAGATTTATCAATTATATGCTTATTGTTAGTGAAAAAAAGGCCATAATTGTTACAAAATGCTTGATACAGTTATCTGCTTTTGTTTATACATTGGGGTGATGTTTGTTAAGAAGCAAAATACATGTATGAAAGCAATATGTCAATGGACATAGGAAATATATTCGAGGTGGTATGCAAACATTCCAATGCGCGCACCTACGCCGGGGTGAGTAGGATAGGTCCACTATATATATTTGAATTTCATATATAATAGTCGAGCTTAAAAGTAAATATACTATAAACAACAAGCTTACCTCAATCACAATTTTAATGCAATGCAGTTAAACAATAAAGTTACAATGATATGCCAGGGATTGAAACTAACTTTTTACTATTTTGGGCAACCATCTTTAGTATTTTGGTTGCCCAGATAAAGAATAATGAGCCCAGAAATATGAACATGTGAATATTATTATACATTTTTTTAATAAAATAATAAATAATTATATACATTTGCTGACAATACACATGTTCAATGCATGATGTATTATTATGAGCCTGAATTGAATCATGTCCTATTCCTAAATAATGAATGTTATTTAACTAGTATTGATCCATGGTGATCAATTGTTTTTCAATTTTTATTGCACTGAATTGTTTTAAGATTTAAAAAAAAAAAAGTTTACCAACTTTTGAAATCGAGTTGCCCAGGCCAAAATCTACTTGCCCCGGGCTCATGGGAAACCACTTATTTCCATCCCTGTATGCTCTTCATTTTCTGTTCTTCCATCCCATTCTCAAAATTAATTTTAAAGCACAATATTTTTTAATAACATTTGTATGAATTACTAACCATTATCACCCAAAACACAATTTTACAACGCTGTAATCGTGTCGTAGAGATTTAGTTTACTATTATCAGTGTTCTCTTTAAATACTGGCAGCCAGCGATTCTGCCGGTTACATTTACTCTTACATTTACATGACGGCTTCTTTTCCCAATATATATCAAGTAAATGTCATAAATGCTTTTGTTTTACTGCATAGTTGCCGGCCATATAACTGGCTACTCAATTTTTTCTGGAAAACACTGAATTATGCATGACAAACACACAATACTTAAAATCTTAGATTCGTTTTTAAAATAAATTGACACTTTCAGCTTGTCGCCATTGAAATCCAAAGATTCAAATAATTTCCCACGAGGTACGTCAACAATTGCGTAATCAAATGAATGAAAAATAAAAGGAAAGAAAGCCAGATTTTACATAAATTCCAGGTTGATAAACACAACAAGGTAAAGGTACCTTGTAATTAGTGAGATATAATAATAATACACATAGTAAGGCTCGTACCCTGGGTGCGGTAAATATACTAAAACGTACCCGGGAATTTTAACACTAAATCGGTTGTTGTCGGGTATTTTGTAAAAATTAATTATGTTTACATTTATGTCAATTTTCTGTTCAATGGCATTTATATTATCAAAACTCATTGTTAAAATCAATAATGTGATTTAATTTTAAATCTTAAATTGTTTAAAGTCGCGTCATTGTATGACGTCGTTAAGTATAATATTTTCCGCGACATCGCACGTTCACTATTTACCGTCATAGATTGTTTAAAAGAAACATTATTTGGTTTGCAAGGTCCGTTAAATGGGGAACACCATATTCGGTATTTATATTATGTTTTAACAATTAATTCATGCTGTGTAATAAATATTGTATAAGATATTTCGATATTGATTGAAAATGTTTCAAATTGTTATTTATGAAACCTCTTATTCTAATGAGTGTATGCTATTATATTATACTTTGAAAAGCATATCTGTTGTACTATAATCTTATTATTCATTTTTTATTGTTAATTTCATTTATTGTAGAGAATCGTCAATGTTACATCTAGTCGCCAATGCTTGTCGTCAGTGTTAGTTGTAAATGCTTGTGATCATTGTCGTCAATGTTAGTCGTCAATCCTTATCGTCATTATACATGAAGGAAATAAAAGCAGAAACAGAGACGTATTCTTGATTACTTGATTATTCCTACGGCGTCCTCTCAACACTCATACTAAAAAGCATGTTGATGCAGATTTTTCAAAACAGAAGTTTGTTAAGGTAAACAATATTGTTTTACGTTAATCGGTAGCATGTTTAACGATATCGGGTTTTGGGCGGATATACAACTCGGATACAATCTAATATTTGCGGGTATGTTTAAGTTTATTTACCGTACCCGGGGTACATGTAAGTAAAGTTAAGAGTACCCGGGGTACATGTACTTGTAAGTAGTACCCGAGCCGAGAATGACCAATCGAGCCTTAGTAAGTGAGTGATGGTGTATGGGATAACATGCACTGAGGGTGTTTATTTTTCATGAACAAGTCAATTGAAGGTGTTAGAGATGCATTGATCCATAAGATAAAAAAGGGTAATTAACCACGGGCTTATTAATATTAAAACGATGACATTACAATGTACCAGCTGTTTATTGTTGTATACTGTAAGCTTGTAATATTTTAAATAATGTAAACAACTTACCTTGTATAAGTTGGCACATTGTTGTCAGGTGTAGAAACTATTATACTTATTTCTGTTAAGTTGCACTGGCTGAACCAAAAGAATTATGTAGTCGTTTCTAAATAATCACGAAACAACCTACTAATGCATATATGCTTGCCAGTTACTGAGTTTGTGCATTTCCATTCACTATATTATCGGCCTTGGCAAACAGCGTAGAATCAGATGAGACGCCGTGTGATGTCTGCTATTTCCATATCCACGGGTGTTTTTATGTCAAATGTTATGGTTTTTCAATAGATCGTATACTTATCTACAAAACAGCGAATTAGCGTTCACTTTACATCATTTTTAATTATGTTATTTTGTTAATACTTTCTCGCGTTTTTTTCGAACCTGTATTGGCAGCCATTGGTCGACGCCGTCTGCTATTCCGAACGATGAAGATTTCCATATCCACTGGCGTTTTTTTATGTCAAATGTTAGTGTTTTCCAATGGATCGTATACTTATATACAAAACAGATAAGTAGCGTTCACTTTACATCGTTTGTGATGATGTTATTTTGTAAATACTTTTCTTAGCGTTCATTCTGGCGAATTCAGCCATTTTGACGGGTGAGAAGAAATACCGAAAATCCCGTAATTACCAAAATCCCCAGGAATCCCCGAGATCCCACGAAATCTCCATTAATATTGATTATTTATCGAAAAACTGCGTATTTTAATACAGATTGTTGCAAAATACACTGAAATAACTAATGAAACATTGTTTTTATCAAAGTTTGATTTCGGAGATTTCGGTAGGGATTTCGGTATATCCACATACCGCATTTTGTAATTCCGGTTATGTAAAACTTGCGAAACTTTTTCGTGATTTAATCAAAAACTATATTTTTCCCAGGTATAACGCCTACGCCAACAGGTAGATCGCATTCTTGTCCATATACATGTCAAATTTCAGCAAAAGTAACCGACCAGTATTCAAGACTCCCAAATCGCGACTATATGCACCAACTTAACGAAACTTAGCCCCCTTTATCATTCGTTCGAATGAACGTCATCAATGATGACGTCCAATACATCACTCATTCCATACTAGAGTTGCGACACCTTAAGGGTTTCGCGGGATGGAATGAGTGGGGAGATGAAATAAAATTGAAAACCTATTTCTTTTGTGCATTTAATGATGGTAACCAAAGTTCTCGCAAAAAATTAATATACATATCACATGATAGTAACCATAATACTCGCAGATATGTTTATTGTTTCGAGGCCGTTCGATTAGCTACCTTAAAAAGTAGAACTTCAATTCCCATGACTATAATATTAAAAACGTGAAAAGAGCAAACAACTGCAGTGTGTCGGACATCCCCATCTTAAACACTATCGACTAGCATTAAGCCTTTTTCTGTGTCTACAAAATTCTGTGTATTTTATTGAAACATCATTATAGCTTTGCGTTCAAGATAGTGTTGAATTCATTTTGTGATGCAATCAGCGCTTTGATTTTATATTACGAAATGTACTACGCAGTACATTGTGTGACGTCATTTCGGTGACGAAACACAATGGTTTTATTTACACTCTCTGGAATTTAAGGACATGTCGTTGTGTTTTTTTATCTGTATACTATTTGTTTAAAGCATCGAACGAATGCAAAACGTATTTCGGATTGTGTGTTCATCATGCATAAATGTAAACATAGAAAGGAATACAATACAATTGTGTGGTTTGAACTAAGTTTCGATAAAGACATGGATTAATAAAGGTGAAAGTGCATATCGTTTCAAATTGTTTGTTATAAACTTTGGATTAAAGTAGTCAACTTATTGTTACAAACATTGGATTAACGATGTCATTTATGTAAGCGTGACGTTTATACTAAATTAAGTTTTTTTATTACTCTTGTTAAAGCTGAAATTGAGTCATCAAATTTCGCTACAAAACGGTGTCAGTTGCAATAGATATTTTAATGTGCGACGTGAAATTATAATTATGTTTGATTATTTTGTTTATTTGTTACGCACTTTATGCTGCTAATGATGTGTTGCTCGCGGCAAGCCTTGCCGTGTAAACCGTTCTTCAACTCGTCGGACAAATTCAAGTACACGTGATACTTACATTGTATTTTATTTTTTCTGTGTATTTGATGATGGTAACCAAAGATATCACAGAGATTTTAATATACATGAAACTATTTCAATTAATGCTATTTTGAGAAGTCCGTCACCACACTATCGTTTGTTATTGTTAATATCATACTATTTTGCTCCTCTATATAAACATTTCTCAAAACCGGCTTTCCGCACTTTTATTTTGCATGCAACTGATTGCGCAATTTATGACGTATGTTGTGTGACGTAATTTATTTGTCAAAACAAACAATTTTAAGTTAAATTCTCTGGATGTTTTTAACAGTTATTTATTTGTTTAAAGCATCGAACGAATGCAAAAACGTATTTCGGATTGTGTGTTTATCATACATAATTGTAATTGTTATATTATATTGGATTATTTTCGTCATTAAGGTAAGCGTGTTGTTAATACTCAATTGATTTACTGCTCACGTTTATTTATTGATTCAATAATTAAACCCTAAATTAATAATGTATTTGTCTCATGATTATCATGTATATTAAAGATATTATCGGATAATAGAATACCATGTTAATACCAGTGTGTACTTACATTTATCCGACACGTCTCGGAAAGCCTCGCCGTGTAAACCTTTCTTCAACTCGTCGCACACAATAACATAGATTTATGTCATGAATATCTAAACAACCACACTCGATCTGCACAAAAGACATGCATGTGTACTTCGTATTGATATTTAAACACAATTATTACGTCGTTGTTTATAGATTTAACGCCTAACTGTATAGGCTATTATATTGAATTAATAACGCGTAACTTAGTTTCTTAACAAGATGGAAGCTAGCCTAAGCGCATTTCATGACGTTACGTCACAATGTTTATCTACGCGCGTTGTGTTTCGCAGAAAAAATATTTAAACACAAAATACTCGAAAACTTGATTTTTCCCATTTATAACGCATACGCCAACAGGTAGATCGCATTCTTGTCCATATACATGTCAAATTTCAGCAAACGTGTTCGGCCAGTTTTCAAGCGCCACAAATCGCGACTATATGCCTCAGCTTAACGAAACTTAGCCCCCTTTATCATTCGTTCGATTGAACGTCATCAATGATGACGTCCAATACATCACTCATTCCATACTAGAGTTGCGACACCTTAAGGGTTTCGCGGGATGGAATGAGTGGGGAGATGAAATCAAATTGAAAACCTATTTCTTTTGTGCATTTAATGATGGTAACCAAAGTTCTCGCAAAAAATTAATATACATATCACATGATAGTAACCATAATACTCGCAGATATGTTTATTGTTTCGAGGCCGTTCGATTAGCTACCTTAAAAAGTAGAACTTCAATTCCCATGACTATAATATTAAAAACGTGAAAAGAGCAAACAACTGCAGTGTGTCGGACATCCCCATCTTAAACACTATCGACTAGCATTAAGCCTTTTTCTGTGTCTACAAAATTCTGTGTATTTTATTGAAACATCATTATAGCTTTGCGTTCAAGATAGTGTTGAATTCATTTTGTGATGCAATCAGCGCTTTGATTTTATATTACGAAATGTACTACGCAGTACATTGTGTGACGTCATTTCGGTGACGAAACACAATGGTTTTATTTACACTCTCTGGAATTTAAGGACATGTTGTGTTTTTTTATCTGTAAACTATTTGTTTAAAGCATCGAACGAATGCAAAACGTATTTCGGATTGTGTGTTCATCATGCATAAATGTAAACATAGAAAGGAATACAATACAATTGTGTGGTTTGAACTAAGTTTCGATAAAGACATGGATTAATAAAGGTGAAAGTGCATATCGTTTCAAATTGTTTGTTATAAACTTTGGATTAAAGTAGTCAACTTATTGTTACAAACATTGGATTAACGATGTCATTTATGTAAGCGTGACGTTTATACTAAATTAAGTTTTTTTATTACTCTTGTTAAAGCTGAAATTGAGTCATCAAATTTCGCTACAAAACGGTGTCAGTTGCAATAGATATTTTAATGTGCGACGTGAAATTATAATTATGTTTGATTATTTTGTTTATTTGTTACGCACTTTATGCTGCTAATGATGTGTTGCTCGCGGCAAGCCTTGCCGTGTAAACCGTTCTTCAACTCGTCGGACAAATTCAAGTACACGTGATACTTACATTGTATTTTATTTTTTCTGTGTATTTGATGATGGTAACCAAAGATATCACAGAGATTTTAATATACATGAAACTATTTCAATTAATGCTATTTTGAGAAGTCCGTCACCACACTATCGTTTGTTATTGTTAATATCATACTATTTTGCTCCTCTATATAAACATTTCTCAAAACCGGCTTTCCGTACTTTTATTTTGCATGCAACTGATTGCGCAATTTATGACGTATGTTGTGTGACGTAATTTATTTGTCAAAACAAACAATTTTAAGTTAAATTCTCTGGATGTTTTTAACAGTTATTTATTTGTTTAAAGCATCGAACGAATGCAAAAACGTATTTCGGATTGTGTGTTTATCATACATAATTGTAATTGTTATATTATATTGGATTATTTTCGTCATTAAGGTAAGCGTGTTGTTAATACTCAATTGATTTACTGCTCACGTTTATTTATTGATTCAATAATTAAACCCTAAATTAATAATGTATTTGTCTCATGATTATCATGTATATTAAAGATATTATCGGATAATAGAATACCATGTTAATACCAGTGTGTACTTACATTTATCCGACACGTCTCGGAAAGCCTCGCCGTGTAAACCTTTCTTCAACTCGTCGCACACAATAACATAGATTTATGTCATGAATATCTAAACAACCACACTCGATCTGCACAAAAGACATGCATGTGTACTTCGTATTGATATTTAAACACAATTATTACGTCGTTGTTTATAGATTTAACGCCTAACTGTATAGGCTATTATATTGAATTAATAACGCGTAACTTAGTTTCTTAACAAGATGGAAGCTAGCCTAAGCGCATTTCATGACGTTACGTCACAATGTTTATCTACGCGCGTTGTGTTTCGCAGAAAAAATATTTAAACACAAAATACTCGAAAACTTGATTTTTCCCATTTATAACGCCTACGCCAACAGGTAGATCGCATTCTTGTCCATATACATGTCAAATTTCAGCAAACGTGTTCGGCCAGTTTTCAAGCGCCACAAATCGCGACTATATGCCTCAGCTTAACGAAACTTAGCCCCCTTTATCATTCGTTCGATTGAACGTCATCAATGATGACGTCCAATACATCACTCATTCCATACTAGACTTGCGACACCTTAAGGGTTTCGCGGGATGGAATGAGTGGGGAGATCATATACAATTTTCAGCTTTCAGGAAGCAAGGACCCTCTAGACGTGAAACATAAGCTTTCCAACACTATATGATTCCAGTTCCACAGCACATATTGCATTAGTTCAATGGGAAGAACATTAAACGGCATATTCACAAATCTCTGAATAACAAACAGTGCTCAAAAATATTTAAAGTAGTCATTTACTATTTAATTGATTATGTCCTCTGATTGTTGCATTTTAATTTAAATATGTGTTCCTATATGCATTTATTGTTGTTTTGACTTAAAAAACTAAAATGGATGCCCATTCTTAGTTTGCTGTCTTAGTCTACCCTAAAATTATACATGTTTCTTGCATAATTGAATTATCAAAAACTGCATACTTGTAAAGGCATTGTCAGAGTTATTTGGTTAGGTTAGAGACAAAGTAAAGCAAATATATTTATTTTTCTTAAAATGAATCATCCTCTGAAGCCCCCACTGGGATTCAAACCCAGATCTCTTTCCTCTGGGAAGGAAAGTATTCTATCTTGAAATACAAGGGCAAGTAAGAGGACAATTTGCAATTTTAAACCTATAAACATATAAACTTAATTTTTCACATGACCTTAGAAACAACACAGACATCTCCGAATCTGAAATACATTACAGTTACAATTCAGGTTTTTAGTATTGTGCATTGTACATGAATGTTTAAGTGTTGTATTTATCCTTGGTACACAGAACTGCCTAAAGATGCGTAAAATACCAGTATTCAAATCTGAAAACATCCCATGTGTTTGTTTTACTCTGTTAGTATCCCTATTTTATTTCAATAAAGCAGTTTTTTCCTTCTCCTGAAAATTTAACTAAATATCAGTTATGCTACTTTTTACATTCAGCAAATGACATGTGTCCGTAATGTCCATTTTGAAAATTTGGTTAAAAAAACATTATTTTTACCAAAAAGGTAGACTTAATAATTATTATTAAACAGTTGATGTATGTCGCCTTAATAAAAAAACAAAAATGGGAAAGAAATAAAATGTTTAAAAATGTCAGTTACATGACTTATAACATTAAGTAGACGATATAGCTTTGATACTTTAGGATAAGAGTAGACCTTAACACAAATAGGATAAGAGTAGACCTGAACTTAACCAAATTTTCAATTTTCTAACTATAAAAGGGGGCATTATTCAGTCAAAAAACAGAAAAAAATGGGTACAAAAAAATGTGTGTACGAAAACAATTGGGTAAGAAAAAATTATGCCGAAAAAATATATGCTAAAATAGCTTGGAGTCTTGACCACCAAAACGGCTTGGATTTTAATTATGCTGAAATAACTCGGGGTCATGACCACCAAACTGGCTTAGAATTCAATTATGCTGAAATAGCTCAGGATCTTGACCACCAAACTGGCTGGGATTTTTATCATGCTGAAAAAGCTCGGGATCTTTACCACCAAACTGGCTTGGATTTGAATTATGCTCATAGATCGGGTTCTTGACCACCAAACTGGCTTGCATTTTAATTATGCTGAAATAGCTAAGGATCTTGACCATCAAACTGGCTTGGATTTTAATTATGCCAAAATAGTTCAGGATCTTCACCACCAAACTGGCTTGGATTTTAAATATGCGGAAATAGCTTGAGGTCTCGGCCATGAAACTGGCTAGGATTTTAATTATGGTGAAAAAGCCCTGGTTCTTGACCACCAAACTGGCCTTGATTTTAATTATACCGAAATAGTTCAGGATCTTGACCACTAAACTGACTTGGATTTTAAATATGCTGAAATAGCTCAAGGTCTCCCCCACGAAACTGGCTTGGATTTTAATTATGCTGAAAAGGCTTGGGGTCTTGACCACCAAACTGGCCTGGATTTTAATTATACCGAAATAGTTCAGGATCTGGACCACCAAACTGACTTGGATTTTTATTATGCTGAAATAGCTCGGGGTATCCTCCACCAAACTGGCTTGGATTTTAATTATGGTTAGAAAGCTCGGAGTCTTTACCACAAAAATTGACCACCAAACTGGCTTGGATTTTAATTATACCGAAATAGTTCAGGATCTTGACCACTAACCTGACTTGGATTTTAATTATGCTGAAATAGCTCGGGGTCTCTGCCACCAAACTGGCTTGGATTTTAATTATGGTGAGAAAGCTCGGGTCTTGACCACAAAAATGGCTTGGATTTTAATTATGCTGAAATAGCTTGGGATCTTTACCACCAAAGTGGGCGGGGCCCTGGGGTGGGTAATGTGAACATGGATGGTCGAGACACTGTGTTGTCATAAGAAATCTTTAGTATTAATTTGAAGTCAATTGGTGAAGAATGGTGCGGCAGAGGCCGACGCGTATTCCCACGCCGCATGTTTGACCCAGGGGGCGCCCCAGGTTTGGTAATGTGGCCATGCATGGTTGAAATTGACCGTAACTATTGTCTTAAGAGATTTCGAGTGCTTGACAGGTTAATGTAAGCCATCATGGAGAGGGGTGGTTTATGTGGGTTGGTGGTAATTTAAAAGATGAAGTTTCAAAAATAATTATAAAAATAAAATTGGGGGGGGGGGGGGGAATTCTTGGGTGGGGCATGGGGGATAGTTTGGGTGCAGTGCATTGTGGTATGTCAGGTAAGTGTTGTTTTGTCAAAGTATGAATCAAATGTGATCATATATAAAGAAGTTATGGCAATTTAAGCAAAATGTTCAATTATCTAAGTATAAAAGGGGCAATAATTCTGTCAAATGCTTGATACAGTTTTCTGCTCTTGTTTATAGATTGGGATCATGTTGGTAAAGAAGTATGCAAAATATGAAAGCAATATGTCAAAGGACATAGAAAATATTGGAGGTGGTATGCAAACTTTAACATAGATTTATCAAAAATATGCATATTCTAAGTATAAAAGAGCAATAATTCTGTCAAAATGCTTGATACAGTTGTCTGCTCTTGTTTATAGATTGGGATCATGTTGGTTATGAAGTATACAAAATATGAAAGCAATATGTCAAAGGACATAGAAAATATTTGAGGTGGTATGCAAACTTTAACATAGATTTATCAATAATACACTTTAACTCCAATATAGTGCGGTCCGTTATAACGCTGTGTCCAATATAACGCGGGGGATCCTTGGATCCCTTTTTTTCTCCAACCTTCCATTTCTGATTCAAATCCATGTTATGCAACTTCATGTATTTTCATAAATTCAAAGAAGCTGGCGATCACAGCTTGATTGCTTTATCCGCCCGTTTAACTGATTTTAATCGATTAGAGGTTAAACAACACTCGACAGCTAATTGGTGTTAATCTGTTGTGTAATGTCAATAAAGGTGTGAAAACAAGCGAGTCAGTGTTTATTACATGTATTCCCTATCAGAGCGGTTCGATGCGCTAATTTCAATAAGGCAAGTGCAAGCGGATTAATTATCAAATTAAAGTTATTTAAAACTATTACCTGATTATGTTCCATATTTATCGTGTATTGTATTTCGTTGGTATAAAATATGGCTGTGTAAGTGTGTTATTGTTTATTATATGCTACACATGCTTGATAAATAAAGTTATCTTTGTGTGTGTTTAATGTTTCAGTAGGTATACGAAAAATACATTTAACAAGGGACAAAATTGTCACAAAACCAGGTTTTCATTGTGAAAAAAAAATCTGATAAACGGAGAAAAGTCAAACTGAACTTTTGAAATGAACAAACAAAATTAACCCCCTTTATAAGTTTTTTTTTTTTTTAAATCTATTTTTAGTCGTGGCGACCTTGACATTGGAGATATTGACGTGATTCTTTCGTGCGACACACCATCCCATGATGGTGAACAAATGTGCCAAATGATTTTAAAATCTCACAATGAATGACATAGTTATGGCCAGGACAAGCTCATTTATGGCCATTTTTGACCTTTGAACTCAAAGTGTGACCTTAACCTTGGAGATATCGACGTAATTATTTCGCGCGACATACCGTCCAATGATGGTGAACAAATGTTCCAAATGACTATAAAATCTGACAATGAAAGACATAGTTATGGCCCGGACAAGCTTGTTCCGCCAGCCCGCCCGCATTCGCCAATCTAATAACCATTTTTTTCCTTTGGAAAACCTGGTTAAAAATCCTGACGATTTATTTACATGCTAACGCAGTGTAATAGTTAACAGAGATGCACTTAAATTTTTGCCAGTTATCAGAAAGTCCACGGAAAGCACGTTTTTTACATGCTGCGTATGACGCAATAAAACATTTCTTTGTACATGTATCATTTTGCATCGTATTGCATTCAATCTAAATTTAAATTCGCTCGTTCAATGAAAGCTGTGTCCCATAATGCACTGTACTAATTTTTCTGAAAAATGGCGTAGGCATATGAATTTGTTAACGAAGTTCGTAAACATATTTCTTGTCATAAATGTTAAACATTATTTTTTCGTAAGTGATATAATTATATTGGATTATCGGATAAATGTGCACATTAGAAAAGCGGTAGTTATACTGTTATCGCTCGATTCGGTTTACATGCATGTATTTGCGGTTGACAACACAGCATGAAGATACACAAGACCTATATTATAGGCTATACTTTACCTGTTTTTATAGCCCCTTAAATAAATTAGCTCAAAACTTATAACGCTTTCTGTTTATAACGCTGTTGCGTGGCTTGGACCCCGTCATCCGCGTTATATTGGAGTGACAGTGTATGCATATTCTTAGTATAAAAGGGGCAATAATCCTGTCAAAATGCTTGATACAGTTGTCTGCTCTTGTTTATAGATAAGGGTCATGTTGGTAAAGAAGTGCATGTATGCAAAATATAAAAGTAATTTGTTAAAGGACAAAGAAAATATTTGGGGTAGTACACAAACTTTAACATGTGCACGCTAACGGTAACGCCGACGTGATCAGGATAGCTCCATTATATATATTTCATATATATTAGTCGAGCTAAAAATGAGTGAAAATCTCTGACCCGTCTCCACCCCATCCCCTTTAACTTTTGACCCAGGGGTCAGATCAAAATTCCAAATAGTGCAGGGTCGCACATAATGCTCATAGCTACCATGTGTTTAAGTTTCAAGGTTCTAGTGCTTATGGTGTAGGAGATAGTGGCTAGGACAGACGGACAGACTGATGTTGGAGATAACCACAATGAACCTGTTAACAGCCAACTAACGCTGCCAACAAAGCACAAGCTTTACGTGTCAGGATGCGGCACTATCTATACAAACTGCATAAGGAATTACAAGACGCTTAGGGTTTGAGGGACACCAAACCTGATTATGAGTCTTCCACACCTTAAGCATCTTAATAACCCTTTGCATGCTGGTAAATTTGTCGTCTGCTAAAATGTCGTCTGCTGAATTTCTAAAATCAGCATTTTCTTCATTTTTTTTTCAAAGAATACTATCAGAATAGCAAACAGTTTGGATCCTGATGAGACGCCACGTTTTGTGGCGTCTCATCTGGATCCAAACTGTTTTCAAAGGCCTTTAAAATTCGGTTCCTGCACTGAAAGGGTTAAATATACTTATTTGCTTGTGTACATGTACCTGATAATAAATTATTATTATTACCTGTTTTGGCATCAACAAGCTTTATCGATTGGCTCTCAAATTTTGCACATAAACGCTACACGATCAACCATTGGCCTTTTCATTTCAAGTCGGAGAGCAATTTAGCCCTTAGTCGGTCATAAAAGGGTGGAGGATCTATTTAAAGTACAACTATTCCAGATACAAAAATATGAATTCATTTATTTAATGCACTTATTTTCTTCTCTTTTGCTACGAAATGACCATAAACCAGCTTACGCATATTTTGCATTAGCAGATAATATTTCTTCTTTTACATATGAAAGGTAAAAAGAAATTCAAGCAGCATTTTATAATATAAATTCTCAATTTTATGGTTTACTATCTATTTTTCCCAATTTTATGGTTTATCTGGATTATTTTCTGAATTCAAAAGACACTGGCTTAAAAAAACTGTCTATGCATGTAACTGTTTATTGAAATCTCTTAATGAGTGATTATAAATGCATGATAAAATTCTAACATGTTATGTAATAGATAAATCTATATTGTTTGTATTTTTCGTAAACATTATTAGCCACCGTTGTGGTCAAACATATTTTTTTGTTTTATTAATGACTTTGTTTCACAGATTACTGTAACAGAGCTACAGATAAGGTGCGCATTTGTGTAAATACCCAATGTAAAATTGCCGATAACGCATAGAAAAATAAAACCATGCGTTCCGAAACCCAATTGAAATTGCCGATTACGCATATCATATTTTTCCTTTGCATAACGAGTAAATTTGTCCCGGAAATACCCTGGTCAGAAATACCCGGATTCTTTCCGCTTTGTCCAAGTGCTTTCAGTATAACCTTCAGCACAATAATATGTACGGAAAAAAGTGTCTTTGTGACTACATGTTATTGTTGTGAAAATGTCGAAACCTTGAGGCCTTAAAAATGGAAACATCGTATCCTAGGAACAAAAAAACTCAATTTTAAGATATTTAACCGCAGGCAACACAAAATCAGAAGCGGAAAATATAGTGAAACTAATTCTTGACGATATTATGTCGGAGGCAATCGCTGTCAGTGCTTACATTGTAAGAAAACTGGTGGAAAAAATCGTTGAACTTTTTGTTTTAATCAAGACTGTATATTATGGATACATCTACATAATTACACAAAATCTCTGAAACTAATCAATTAAGAGTGGAACTACAACCAGCTTATTCAGGTAAGCAGGTGAGAATTTAAGACAATGAACATACCCAATTTTAAAACAAAGGTACCCAATTGTCAATTAAAGTACCCGGTAGTGGGTACCGATTTTTTTGTACCCAATTGAATATGAAAATACCCAATTGAACTCAAAAGTAGTGGGTATTAACCAAATTACTCAAAAAAGTTATCTGGAGCTCTGCTGTAACGTACAATCTTTATACGGAATGAAGGATTTTTTATTTACAAGTACACTTTTTGTATTTTTTTGATAGTCTACTTAATTTTTGTTTTACTGTTAAACAAAATTAAGCCGCACGCGTCAGACTAATGTCGTTACAATCTAGAGTTTAAATGAAATTATGTCACACGATAGACGTATTAAAATATTTAACTGCATGTCCGACTTGTCGTCATTAAATTCAAGTAGTCATCAAATTCAAGATTTAAAATGAAAATACGTCACAAGATATATGTATTTCATACCATCCAATTTTTTAAGAATATTTTCAGATCTGAATACTGGTATTTTACATGTGTTAAACTTTAACTGTAATGTATCGCAGATTCAGAGATGTATGTTTTGTTGTAAAGGTCATTTAACCCAACATATCTCAGACACAAAGAGTGTCCAAATTTGTGCGAACAATTAAATTAAAACTAAGACATTTATCGATTGTCATTACCTGCTGTATAATTTATTTGTGTACTGACATATATTCAATTGTGGTGAAATCAACCGGGATCACCTTGGTGAGAATCTGGTGGAAAAATCACTGCACTAACCTGAGGCATCAGAGTGTCATGATTGATTGCTCAGTTGTACATATTTTTTGAATTCTGGCTACCATAACTTTAAATGTCGCTTTTTATGATTTTTGACTGGCGCGACTTTATAGTTATGGACCAACCCCATTAGGAAAGTCAACCAGAAAATGCCGAAAGTCGACAGTTTACAAAGACCGGTCCAAAACAGCTTTTAAATGCAGTTATTGGCCCATATCAATCACTTGATTGGAAAGATTGACATTTTTCACATTTAACTGATACATTCTTTCACAAAATACTATCTTAAACATTTAAAATTTATCTATTCTGCTCTTTCATATCGAGAAAAACAGCGATGTGACAGACTTTCTTGAAATGCGAATCTCCCGAGATTTCACGGTCATATGATGGTATTTCTACTTTTAGTAACATACCATGTGCTCAAGTGTTTTCAAATTCAGAATGACATTTCCCGGTATTTTAGAATATTCTGGCTTGTTTTGTGAACAAATTGTAGTGTAAATACAAACTCAAAGTAAATATTTAAAACTTCACACTGAAATCATTTTTATAATCCACCAGACTTGTTGTTAATCACAAATAATAGATTTCAGAAAACGAAAGTAATGTTTACAATTTCAGCAAAAAATGTCAAGGTCGTTCGAAAGTATCCAAATTAAAACTAGTCTTGGACAAAGCGACAATGGCGTCAAAATTGTGAATTTCAGACTGATGAGAGTTATTTTCATCTATTGTAAGATGCATTTGAAACATTTGAACCTTAAAATATTCCTTGGTGCAGTAATTTATATTCATTCACCAATATATGTAGAAATGTATCCAAGAAAATGAGTATTCTTTGATTTATAGCGTGACATAAATATGTTACGACTCTGGTTGACTTTCGATACGGGGTTGGCTTCATCATACAGGTATGTCAATACTATATCAGTGTCCGACAAATTTCTTATTTTTCAGGGAGCCCACTGGGCTACCAATAAAAATATTTGGTAGCCCATATAATTTTCCTACAAAATGATAAGATGCAGGTTTTCATCTTTATTTTATTTCTTCATTTACATATATACATAATATGTATACATACATATACATAATACAGCAAGTAGTCTGATGTACACAGTCAATATCGTTAATTAATGTTACAGTACAGGCACCGTGTACTTAAATGTAAATGTACCAAAGAAAATCATATACTACATGTAGATATTACATGTATGTGCACATGTATGTGTACTTAAATTCGGACAGCACATTAAGTTGGAAACGTAAATAAAGCGTTTAGATGATCAATACGACTGACTCGTATGGTGTTAATCAATGCAATTGCTCTTTTTAACAACAAATACCGAGTTTCAAGAAATCAAGAGTATTAAATCATTTATTTACTTGTGTCCGACTTTAAGTTCTGTCCGAATTTACATATTGCATCCGTATGTTACGACACTAGTGTGCAGTCAGTATACAATACAATAATTGTTTCAATAATGAAGGAACTGATACAGTGTCATGGCTCGAAATTAACACTCGCACACTCGCAAAATGCGAGTGAAAAATACGGATTGCGAGTTAAGTTTTAAGCCACTAGTAATTTTTTGCGAGTAAAGAAATAGTGAAAAAAAAATAAGTAATATTGCTAAATATGCTTGACGTTCTGAACGCTAAACCGTAGGTCATAGAACGTCCATATACCCGTATGCGGAAGTCCGCACCTTGTATGTAGACTGGTAAAGATATAGTACAGATTCGCGGATGGTATTGGTACAGAGAACGTTAAACAGTCTACTAATTCAAACGTGTTCATTGAACTTGAACACAGTGTTTTCATTATTATTTGGAACAACAGATTTTTGTAATAAAGCAACAGATTAAGCCGGGGGTCTAGGGGTCCTCCTCATTTGTCCTCTGCTCCATTACAATGGCAAAACGAAGTAATAATGTAAGAAGCTTTCAATCCTTACTTAATTTAAAACTAGATCTATATGGGGAAAAAACGCAACAAAGTAATAACTACAAAACAACAACTTCAAGCAAGGGTGATTGTGGAAAAATATAAAAAGTTGAATACAATTCGAAAGTTCAATTCTGATAATGCGGAAAACTTACCCCCTTTTCAGCGATCAGACCATAACAACAAACGGCACTAAGAAAAGTCACAACAATCGTGAACGAAGCCGATCTAAAACAGCGCAAAAAAGATAACGAGAACCAAAACAAATATAACAGATAGTTATTGAACAATAACTAACAATATAAACAGGAAGAAAAATCAACTGTGTCATTTTCTTTCTAACTAGATTTCTCTTTAAATCCGAAATCTCAAAGGTTTATTTTTCGTTTCTTTCCACGCAGACTCCATGCTGAATTTACATTGATTTCTGTTACAACGCTTCTGATTGGCTCTTTCGTTTTAGACCGACGAATCGTCAACGATGTTTTAATCAAAAACGGCGCGGTGTTAAATATTTCTGTTACAACGCTTCTGATTGGCTCTTTTGTTTTAGACCAACGAATCGTCAACGATGTTTCATAAAAACAATGCGGTGTGACACCACTTAATTTAATTCACTATCGGATAAAAAACAACCGATTTTTCGAGATTTTCAACCGATGATATGGATCGCCAATCGGTTAATAATGACAACACTGGAACAGACATGGTGTCGAAGCGAAAAATAACTAGTTTCTTTTTGCCCACAGGCGTAAATAACAATACGAAAGATAAAGCAAAGTTAACCTTTGAGTAAAAAAAAACAAAAACGTTAAATTATGTTTTCAGCAAAATTTTCGAGAATGTTTTTGATTTTGCGAGTTGGTATGAAAGCTGCTCGCAATGTTTTGCAAGTAGAAAAAAAAAGTTAAATTCGAGCCCTGAGTGTTACCGTAACGATACAGCGTGTTTACATTATATTTTATGAAGAGGAAATGTCAATGCCAAATAATTCGCGAGATACCCCGGTACTTTAGTTGAAATTCACAACGAAACTTTTAATGGAAATTAAATGATCTCAATGATGTACCCACTACAAAATTTTTATTTACAAATAAATACACCCATGCCAATTTGTGTGCGCTTTTTATCTGGACCAGGGGTTATACGTTTGTATAGGTCCCTGTCTGGACAAAGAAATTCATTTATTAAATGTAGAATTTTGTAACCTAAAATAGCTGTACACAACGTGTGCAAACCGTCGCAGGTGATTTACGCAAGTTGCAATTGAACGGTCCTGATTGGGAGCTTATTTCATCATATCTTTAAATAGAATCATATGCCGAAATTCAATTGACACTTAAGAAAATTTCAAACGTTTGTGTTTATGACTCTCATCGTCTATATTACCCTCCCATAATTTGGTTTAAAAAAAATTAAATTGGGCATATATGGGATTATTGATTAACAGTCGATCAATCCAATTATTAATTGACAATGCAAACTTATTAGCAGGTGTTAACCGCGTTGTTATTAATATTCATTTTCGGTTTCATTACCGTTTTGAAGAATCCGCTATTGTTTTGATTTATTTAATGTTCTGCATCCTTGGATATTTAACGACATAAAAAACGTAGTCGCTCTTACTCATAGTTGCGGTTAACAAAGAATTCCAAACTGCGAAATGATGTTGCATCATGTGCGCCAACTATCCAACCGGCTCTCATTATATTATTAGCAGACGACAAATGTTGATTCTGATTGAATGATTAAAATTCACTCTTACTGTTTACGACATTACCGCAAGTGATCGGTGACTGATAAGATAATTGATTGCACTTTGTTATCGGATTATAAACAAGACACGGTGTAGAAACACATGGTCAGCGTGTTTATTCTACGTATGTCTGTCAATAAAACGGGCTACCGCTCTTATAGATTTATAGTAGCCCGGCGGGCGTCAGCTGAACATTTCAGTAGCCCAATGAAAAAATGGATTTGTCGGACACTGCTATATAAATTGTACGCTGAAGTTTCTTTAGCTAATATTTTTCTTATGTTGACAGACCATTGACATTGCTGGGGTTTGTTGAGATAAATACTTATTATCATCAGGGGCAGGAAGACATTAAACAGCGTATCATTACGTAGACAACAGTTGCACAACTGTATGCGTAAAAGGTAAATCAGTATATTAATAATTATGTTGACAACTAGCTTACGTAGCAACGTCCGAAAATATGAATAATCCGACATCTATTTCAATATTTTAAATTCAAGATATAATGACTACTGAACTGTTTTACTTTAAGGAAAAAACAGTAAAAGTATGTTTTTAAAGAAAATGAAACACAACAAACAATATACTTATCATGATAACGGCTAAACGACTTATTATCCCAATATAACACTGTCATTGAATCGCACATTTCAATTTAAAATTATTCCCCTTGAAAGTAAATGCATATTGATATAACGAATTCATCAAACGTTATCAAACATGAGTAATTTGCATTGCATCGGATTCCCACAATATTATGTGGATGTAAATCGGATGCGATTGTTGTTTATGTGTCAATTTGCCAGTGAGATACTTAAATTTCTTGCGTAGTAAAATCGGCTAGATTGAACTTAACCGGTACGCAGTTGTTTACCACTATCAAATCTACTGTAAAGTACACAAAGATACTTACATAATTCTGCCGTATCTGTCTTAATAAACATCCGCTGCACAAAATATAGACATTTGTATTAATGATTATAAAACACAATCATATTTTTCTGTGTTTATTGAATTTATGACACTGAGTTTCTTTGTTGCGTTACAAGATGGCGGATCTCTAGCGCTGTTTGTGAAGTGACGTCACAATGTTTATTTGAGCGCGTGCTCGTTCCCACAAAAAAAGTCTAAACACAAAATACTCGAAAACTTGATTTTTGCCAGGTATAACGCCTACGCCAACAGGTAGATCGCATTCTTGTCCATATACATGTCAAATTTCAGCAAACGTGTTCGGCCAGTTTTCAAGAGACCCAAATCGCGGCTATATGCCTCAACTTAACGAAACTTAGCCCCCTTTATCATTCGTTCGAATGAACGTCATCAATGATGACGTCCAATACATCACTCATTCCATACTAGAGTTGCGACACCTTAAGGGGTTTCGCGGGATGGAATGAGTGGGAACTAAACAAATTTGGATTCAAAAATTTTGGGTAAGAAAATGTGGGAACACAAATTTTGGGTACTAAACAAATGTGGGTACGAAAATTTTGGTTACGAAAAAAAATGTGGGTACGAAAATTGTGGGTACAATGGGTCAATGTTAAGGTTTTAGCATGGCGGACGCCGGACGGCGAAAAGACACGACACGACGCGATGAGCTGGCTATGACAATACCTCAGGTATTCTCCGAAAACAGCCAAGCGTATATGCATAAGTCAGTGAGTAATACTCAACAAGACTATTGTCAAGCAAATTTGTCCCCTACCGGCTCCACCATTGTCAGAATTTATTTTATGTTTTTATTTATTGCCATAGAAACCAGAATTTTTGACGTAGGAACAAAATGAAATCACGTGCATAATGTCCTTATTGCCATCTATCCATGTTTCAAGTTTCATGAAAAAATATTAAGAACTTTTAAAGTTATCGCAGGATTCAGAAAAGTGTGACTGACTGACGGACACACAGAGCGCAAACCATAAGTCCCCTCCGGTGAAACCGGTAGTGGACTAATAAAAGCTAGGCACGGCGTATAAAATCAGAACCACTGGGTCGAATCTGCTGAAACTTGGCCACATTATAGATTATAGTCCAAACAAGCTACAGAATTAGCGTTTTTGGACCTGACGGCGTAAAACATTAACCAATAATGGACAGCACAAAATGGGTCATTTTGTACAAAAAATGTAAACTTTAAGTGGCATTTAATGACCTTTAGACATCAGAAAATTGCAAATTTTTAATATTCTGCACACTTCGACTTGTTTTTTTTTACAAATTTAGAAGCATTTATGCTTGGGATGTATATAAACCCTGTTATTCAGTGTCAAATTTGGCCAAAAATCACAATACAATCCCAAAAATGGCTAAGCAGCAATGCCCCTTTAACATTATTCCTTATATTTAATTGTATTGTTTAAAAAGATAACTGTGTATATTTAATCATAATGGCTCTGTATATCACACATGATAGGGCACTGCTGGGGCTTGAACCCAGAACTCATCTCACATTGTAAGATGCGTTTTTCAATTAAACTACAATGACTGTATCTTGTGAAGTGGAGCCAACATACACCCACATACCGGTAAGTGAAAAAATCATTCTGTCCATATATTTGTACTGGGCGTTAGTGAAAGTGAAAGTTTTTTTCCAGGTTTTCCCTGATTTCCAGGTTGGCTGGGAACCATGTTTAACTATGATAAAATGTTCTTTAGATGCCATGTGTATTAATGTATAGGTCTTTTTTTCTGAGATATTAATGAAAATGCCTTTGGGTATGTGGCGAATATTTAAAAAATCTGCAACTTGATATATGGTGCTAACACGGTAAAATTGTATGAGCCCAAATTATAATAGATGAATGCCTATTATGCTTCTCTGCTTACACTATGACGACATGTTCATACAATGCCATTTTTATTAATATACATGTATATGCCAAATTTAATGAAAAAGACTTGAAAATGTGTGTCGCAAGATACCAAGTAAGAAAAAAATCAGCATTTTTATGTAGGGTCTTCACACGGTAAAATTATTTGTGCCCAAAATAATAATAGATGAATGCATATTAGGCCTCAATGTTGCTTATACTATGACGACTGGTTCATACGATGCCATTTTTATAAATATCTATGCCAAATTTAATGAAATAGACATGAAAATGTGTATCGCCAGGTACCAAGTAAGAAAAAAATCAGCATTTTTATCTAGGGTCTTCACACGGTTAAATTATTTGTGCACAAATAATAATAGATGAATGCATATTAGGCTTCAATGTTGCTTATACTATGACTACTGGTTCATACGATGCCATTTTTATAAATATCTATGCCAAATTTAATGAAATAGACTTGAAAATGTGTGTCGCCAGGTACCAAATAAGAAAAAAATCAGCATTTTTATGTAGGGTCTTCACACAGTAAAATTATTTGTGCCCAAATAAGAATAGATGAATGCATATTAGGCTTCAATGTTGCTTATACTATGACTAATGGTTCATATGATACCATTTTTATAAATATCTATGCCAAATTTAATGAAATAGACTTGAAAATGTGATTCGCCAGGTACCAAGTAAGAAAAAAATCCGCATTTTTATGTAGGGTCTTCACACGGTAAAATTATTTGTTCCCAAATAATAATAGATGAATGCATATTAGGCTTCAATGTTGCTTATACTATGACGATATGTTCATACAATGCCATTTTTATTAACATATATGCCAAATTTAATGAAATAGAATTGAAAATGTGTGTCGCCAGGTACCAAGTAAGAAAAAAATCAGCATTTTTATGTAGGGTCTTCACACGGTAAAATTATTTGTGCCCAAATAATAATAGATGAATGCATATTAGGCTTCAATGTTGCTTATACTATGACTACTGGTTCATACGATGCCATTTTTATAAATATCTATGCCAAATTTAATGAAATAGACTTGAAAATGTGTGTCGCCAGGTAACAAATAAGAAAAAAATCAGCATTTTTATGTAGGATCTTCACACGGTAAAATTGTTTGTGCCCAAATAATAATAGATGAATGCATATTAGGCTTCAATGTTGCTTATACTATGACTACTGGTTCATACGATGCCATTTATTAAAATATCTATGCCAAATTTAATGAAAAAGACTTGAAAATGTGTGTCGCCAGGTACCAAGTAAGAAAGAAATCAGCATTTTTATGTAGGGTCTTCACACAGTAAAATTATTTGTGCCCAATTAATAATAGATGAATGCATATTAGGCTTCAATGTTGCTTATACTATGACTACTGGTTCATATGATGCCATTTTTATAAATATCTATGCCAAATTTAATGAAATAGACTTGAAAATGTGTGTCGCCAGGTACCAAGTAAGAAAAAAATCAGCATTTTTATGTAGGGTCTTCACACAGTAAAATTATTTGTCCCCAAATAATAATAGATAAATGCATATTAGGTTTCAATGCAGGGTTGGCATATTGACCGGTCAATTGAGTATTGACCGGGCCGGCAGTCAATACCCGGTTAAAACCGGTATATACTGGTCATTACTGGTCTTTACTGGTCGATTAAAAATTGTAGCATTTAAACATTACAAAGGAGCCATTTTATATTAAATCAATAATTATTCTGTAATTGATAAACTTTTCTGAGTTATTTATTTTTTAAAAAATCTTTAAAAAGCTGTAAAAAGTTACTTCTTAATTATTTATGGAAACAGCCTCAAATACATAAGGACTAAGGCAATATCTTTATCTCAGTGTATCACATCTGTTACTAATTAGCCGGATTTTACATAAATTCCAGGTTGATAAACACAACAAGGTAAAGGTACCTTGTAGTCGGTGAGATATAATAATAATACAGTTAGTAAGGCTCATACCCTGGGTACGGTAAATATACTAAAACGTACGCGGGAATTTTTTAACACTAAATCGGTTGTTGTCGGCTATTTTGTCAAAATTAATTATGTTTACATTTATGTCAATTTTCTGTTAAATGGCATTTATATTATCAAAACTCATTGTTAAAATCAATAAGGTGATTTAATTTTAAATCTTAAATTGTTTAAAGTCGCGTCATTGTATGACGTCGTCAAGTATAATATTTTTCGCGACATCGCACGTTCACTTTTTACCGTCATAGATTTTTTAAAAGAAACATTATTTGGTTTGCAAGGTCCGTTAAATGGGGAACACCATATTCTGTCTTTATATTATGTTTTAACAATTAATTAATGCTGTGTAATAAATATTGTATAAGATATTTTGATATTTATTGAAAATGTTTCAAATTGTTATGTCAATTTTCTGTTAAATGGCATTTATATTATCAAAACTCATTGTTAAAATCAATAATGTGATTTAATTTTAAATCTTAAATTGTTTAAAGTCGCGTCATTGTATGACGTCGTCAAGTATAATATTTTCCGCAACATCGCACGTTCACTTTTTACCGTCATAGATTTTTTAAAAGAAACATTATTTGGTTTGCAAGGTCCGTTAAATGGGGAACACCATATTCTGTCTTTATATTATGTTTTAACAATTAATTAATGCTGTGTAATAAATATTGTATAAGATATTTCGATATTTATTGAAAATGTTTCAAATTGTTATTTATGAAACCTTTTATTCTAATGAGTGTATGCTATTATATTATACTTTGAATAGCATATCTGTTGTACTATAATCTTATTACTCATTTTTTATTGTTAATTTCATTTATTGTAGAGAATGGTCAATGTTACATCTAGTTGCCAATGCTTGTCGTCAACGTTAGTCGTCAATGCTTGTAATCATTGTCGTCAATGTTAGTCGTCAATCCTTATCGTCATTATACATGAAGGAAATAAAAGCAGAAACAGAGACGTATTCTTGATTACTTGCTTATTCCTACGGCGTCCTCTCAACACTCATACTAAAAAGCATGTTGATGCTGATTTTTTAAAAGAGAAGTTTGTTTAAGGTAAACAATATTAATTTACGTTAATCGGTAGCATGTTTAACGCAGTGTTCTCCAGAAACATCTGAGAAGCCAGTTATATTTTCAAAGTAGCCGGCGATTAAGCAATAAAACATGTGCATTTGCACCATTTCAATTGATATTTTGGGGAAAAGTAGCCTGCATCTAGATTGAATGTAACCGGTGAAATCGCCGGCTGCCGGTGCTTCCAGAGACCACTGTTAACGACATCGGATTTTTGGCGGATATACAAATCAGATACAATCTAATATTTGCGGGTATGTTTAAGTTTATTTACCATACCCGGGGTACATGTAAGTAAAATTAAGAGTACCCGGGGTACATGTACCGGTAAGTAGTACCCAAGCCGAGTATGATCAATCGAGCCTTAGTAAGTGAGTGATGGTGTATGGGATAAGATGCACTGAGGGTGTATATTTTTCACGAACAAGTCAATTGAAGGTGTTAGAGATGCATTGATCCATAAGATTAAAAAGGGTAATTAACCACGAGCTTATTAAAATTAAAATGATGACATTACATTGTACCAGCTGTTTATTGTTGTATACTGTAAGCTTGCAATATTTTAAATAATGTAAACAACTTACCTTGTATTAAGTTGGCACATTGTTGTCAGGTGTAGAAACTTTTTATACTTATTTCTGTTAAGTTGCACTGGCTGAACCAAAAGAATTATGTAGTCGTTTCTAAATAATCACGAAACAACCTACTAATGCTTATATGCTTGCCAGTTACTGAGTTTGTGCATTTCCATTCATTATCGGCCTTGGCAAACAGCGTAGAATCAGATGAGACACCGTGTGATGTCTGCTATTTCGTTACGCTGAAGATTTCCATATCCGCGGGTGTTTTTATGTCAAATGTTATGGTTTTTCAATAGATCGTATACTTATCTACAAAACAGCGAATTAGCGTTCACTTTACATCATTTCTGATGATCTTATTTTGTAAATAATTTCTGAGCGTTAATTCCTACGTTGCTATGTCGTCAGCCATTTTGAAGGTTGGTTTGTTTACTTTCGGTTTCCACTACAAACGAAATTAATTGATTTGCTGCTTGCGTTTATTTATTGATTAAATAATAAATTATTAAACCGTAATAATGTTATTGTCTGAATATCATTTATATTCAAGATATTATCGGATAAATAGAATACCATTCTAATACCAGTGTGTACTTACATTTATCTCGGAAAGCCTAGCCGTGTAAACCTTTCTTTAACTCGTCGCACTCAATACGTTGAATAACACATAGATTTATGTCATGTTCATTAAAAAACCACAATGTGCACAAAAGACATGCATGTGGACTACCGATTGATATTCAAACACAATTGTTACGCCTTTGTTTATCGATTAAACGCCTAACTGAATTAATAACGCGTAACGTCAGTTTCTTTGTTTCGTAGCAAGATGGAAGCTAGCCTAAGCGCTTTTCATGACGTCACGCGCGCGTGCCCTTTCCCATAAAAAATATTTAAACGCAAAATACTTGAAAACCTGATTTTTCCCAGGTATAACGCCTACGCCAACAGGTAGATCGCATTCTTGTCCATATACATGTCAAATTTCAGCAAACGTGTTCGGCCAGTTTTCAAGGCGCTCAAATCGCGGCTATATGCCTCAACTTAACGAAACTTAGCCCCCTTTATCATTCGTTCGAATGAACGTCATCAATGATGACGTCCAATACATCACTCATTCCATACGAAAAAATATGTGGGTATGAAATAAAACAAATTTGGGCATGGAAACAAATTTGAGTCAAAACAAAAGGGTACAAACAAAATAAGGGTACGAAAAACTATTTAGGTTCGAAAAAATGGGTACCAATTAAAAAATTAGGTACGAAAAAATTCGGGAACGAAAAAAATTTGACTACGATCAAATGAGTACGAACAAAATTTGGGTACGAACAACTTTGTGTACAAAAAAATGGGTAGGAAAAAATTAGGGTAGGAAAAAAAAACAATTTGAATACGAAAACAAATTAGAATACGAAAAATATAGGGAACGAAAAAAATTAGGGTACGAAAAAACTATTTGGGTACGAAAAAAATTGGTACGAATAAAAGTTTGGGTACGAAACAAATTTGGGTAAGAAAAAAATGGGTACGAAACAAAATTTGGGTACGAAAAAATTTGGGTACAAAAAACATTTGGGTACGAAAAAGATGGGTACGAAAAAAAAATTTGGGTACGAACAAATTTGGGTACGAAAAACATTTGGGTACGAACAAAATGGGTTCGAAAAAAAAATTGGGTACGAACAAATTTGGGACCGAAAAACATTTGGGTACGAAAAAAATGGGTACGAAAAAAAAATTTGGGTACGACAAAAATTGGGAACGGAAAACATTTGGTACGAAAAAATGGGTACGAAACAAATTTGAGTACGAAAAAAATGGGTACAAATTTTTTTTGGGTACGAACAAATTTGGGTACGAAAAACATTTGGGTATGAAAAAAATTGGTACAAAAAAAATGGGTACAAAAAAATTGGGTAAAAAAAAAATTTGGGTACGAAAAAAATTGGGTACGAAAAACATTTGGGTTCGAAAAAAAGGGGACGAAACTAAGAATTGGGTACGAACAAGTTAGGGTAAAAAAAACATTTGGGTTCGAACAAAATGGGTACGAAAAAAAATTTGGGTACAAAAAAATTTGAGGACGAAAAAAATGGGTACAAAAAAAATAGGTACGAAAAAAATATGGGTACGAAATATTATTGGTACGAATTTGTTTATATTTAAAATCAATTTTGAATTGTCTAACGGGTGAATCGTCTTGTGGGGGTGAATTGTCTTAGGGTTGCTATTAACACTACATGTACTTCCGGCTTATCCACGTGTTTATAGCAATTGCGCAATAAAAAACACCACTTTTTCGTCATTTTATCAAAAACTGGATTTTTCCCAGATATGACGAAAACGCCATATACATGAGAAATTTCAGCACAAGTGTCGGGCCAGTTTCAACACTCTCAAATCGCTGCTATACGCTGAAGCTTATCGAATTTTAGTCGCCATTATCATTTGTTCAATTGAACGTCCTCAAATGATGACGTCAATATAGCACTCATTCCATAAAAACCAGGAGTCAATGACCCCTGGACTGAAATTTTGAGGAGTCAAATTGAAAAATTCTCGGGTCAATTTTGAAGCGCATAAATTGTGTTTTTGTCTGTATTATTCAATTTTTTTAGATAAAAACATGCTCCAAGAGTTACACAATATCTAAAAAAGTAATACTGCGTTATTAAATAAAAATACCATGATACATAACACAACATATTTTAATGAATTGGTACACAAAGATAAGGACAAAATATCAATAATTTGTGCGAACAATATCGACTTTTAAGTTTTTCAAAAACAAAACATGTTCATTTTACAACTTTTATTATTTCTATCACTATACTATGTTTATTTGTTAAAACAATAAATGCTCATTAAAATCTACTTCATCATAACACATTTAAGTAATTTAAGATATGTACCTGTAGCACCTTTTCATCACATATTTATCTTGTTATAAAACTCATATTATCATCATCCCTATGATAGCTTTTGTACAAAAACACAATCTAAATGCATGGAACATCTAGTATATCTATTACTGTTTATCCAAATTCTATACATGTCGGAAATATATACACTTAAGAATGCCTTACCAGTAGTAGTTTAACTTTAATAATCCAAAATTTCCTTGTTGTTATCTGGTTTAACAAACCTTATTTAATGTTTGTTAAATCCAGTTAATGCTATCTCCATTATTGAATCACCATTACTTGTAATTTGAATTGTTGTTGTTTGAATCGCCATTTTTAAATTGAACGCAGGTTTAATGTTAATTTACAATACGTCCGCCATTTACAATGTCAAAGGTCAGACGTAGCAATTTAATTCTACTCGGGTAATTTATATCTAATTGAGAAAATGTGTTTTCTTAATGTTTATGTGTAGTATTATGACTTGTGAGTATAAAAAAACAACGCCCGGGGTAGACCTCTATTCCCTCGATTATAGACCGAGTTTCAAATACTGAAACATTAATTTTGATTAGGAGCACAGGGGGATTTATTACCATGGAACTGGAGATGTTAACTGACTGACACACGGGTTAAATTTTCTATGCGTCAAAATTACGCACGGCAGAAAAAAGGGTTGCGTCAAAAATGAGTCATTTTTAATTTTCTCGCGTCAAAACGCAGGATTCTGCTTCTATTGAAATCCCTGGTCCAATATTTGTTTTGAAGTTAAATATGCATACCGATGTTGATGAAGATTAGACTAACAGTGTGACTTCTGTGGTATAAACATGCATTTTGTTTATTTAATATATTAACCAATTTTGTTAGCTCAAATGACCCAGTGTCAAACTTGGCTGAGATTTAATTTATACAAATCTTCTGACCAAACTTCATTAAGATTTGAGAATAAATTAAAGAAAGCGAAACAGTTTTTCAAATTCAGCCAAGACATCATAAGAACAAATGACCTGACCAAGTTTCTTGAAGGATGCACAGTAAATGTGATTTCTAGAGTGGTAACAAGATTTTACTATAGCCATTGGCCCATATAAGGAAAACTGCTACGCCCTCAACGGCCATGGTTTTAAACCGACAGAACATTTTTAACTATACCCAAAATTAATAAAACCTTATCAAACATTAGTAATTTGAATGACTATACATGTATTAAACACCCCAAAAAACTCATGAATGTAAAATCAAACCCCGTTGTTGTTTACTTTTCAACCCCAGTTTGTGAGAAATAAATGGGTTTCTAAAATTTATCGCATGGAAATGGTATATACAATACTAATAATTCAACTTGTCATAAAAAATTTGAGTGCACAATTATACTTACAGAGTATTCTGTCATATCTATTACCTGTCAATAATACCCGAAAGGGGAGTTAGACAGTATACAGTCTTGGCCAAACATGGCCGGACCGACGAACACGTCCTGTAAAATTGTGTAAGGTCAGGCCTGTCTGTCAAATTTACAGGACTCATTGTCCGGTAAAAAAAACAAAAACAAATTCATAGGTTTGTTTATGGCTCTGAAAGTTTTCTGAGGTGCAAAAATAGCAATAGCAGGTTTATACATGTGCTTTTCCATACCAACTCTCTTTCTGCTGACGGAATTTTCCGAGGGCACCTGATTGGTCTATTTATGTGCATCTTACAAATGCGGGTCAGGACGGTCCTAATCCATGACGGCCTAGTCCCTTAACAAGATAATCATAAATCTGATTATTACAATTTAAATGATGCAGATATCAATTTGTGTGGTTTTAATAGCAATAGTAATGTATAATAATGATCGTTGTAATTCAAACCGTTATTATCTTGGCTATCAATGTCCACGCGTGAAACAGGCCGGTTGTCATTTATCGAGGCCGTTGTAAGTTTAGGCTGTATTGACCAGACTCATACCTGACATGCACGCTTAGTTAAAAAAGTATAAAGTACTTTTGTTTTGGAAATTGTTCTTAAGATATTACAAAGAAGCGATTCCTGTTTATATTAACTGTTAACATGCGTTCAGCATTTAAATTTTTTTTTTTCTAAACAAGACTAGTACCATGTATGGCGTGTATTATTATTTAATGTCAGATACAAATGTGTGACCTAAAAATTAATACCTATTCAATAATTTTATCATTTTATATCATAAACACCTTGATCCCGGCAATGAAACCAAGTTATTTTACTAACTATTATATTCTGTAGCCAGTAGGTCCTATAAAAAAAGAGCGGGTCCTGTATTTTTTCCCATTTTACAGGACCTTCTGTCCAGTAAATATTTGCCTAGTTTGAATTTGACTGAGCATATATAGATAGATAGAAAAACCACACGCTGCACATATTACAGGCTTTTGTATTGCTGATATTTAATTTCTTCTTTGCATATTCAATTGATAAAAAAACTCAAATGGATGTCTATTCTTAGTTTGCTGTCTTATTGTACCCTCAAATTATAAATGTTTCTTCAATGATTGAATTTTCAGAAACCTCATTCTTTAAAAGAAATTTTCAAAGTTATTTGGTTAAAGCCACACACTTTGAAATGAAATACATGTTAATCAATACATAAAGATGCAATTTGAAGGTGTGCAAAATTGTCATTAAATCTATAGCCTTACAAGTGTATATTCTAATTGGCATAAGTAAAATTAAATCTATAGCCTAGTTAGAAAGTAATATATTATTGTTTAAATGGTACCGCTTTTAAACCGAAAGTAGGATTTGTAGACATATAAGTCTATTTTGACAAATGCAATTATTTTTAAGTTTTAAAGCGCAAAAAAGATTGATTTCTACCTTGTAATCACCAGATATACATGTATTCTAAATGGCAAAGATAAAAATATGTTTATTATTTATACATAAATTTACTATGCCATGGAGTTAATTTTTAGGTGTGTGGCTTTCAGTCATTTACAAAGTTGAGCAAATATAATCATTTTTCTAAAAATAAATCATCCTCTGAAGCCCCCACTGAGATTCAAACTCAGACCTCTTTCCTCCGTGAAGGAAAGTATTCTATCTTGAAATACAAGGGCATGTAAGAGGAAAGTTAGTTATTTTAAATCTATCAACAAATAGATTTGAACAATATTTATATGTTATTAAAATATGCAAACAGCCCATAAGTTTATTTTTCACATGACCTTCATAACAGAACAGACATCTCTGAATCTGCAATACATTACATTCTTAAGTGTTAATAAGGTAAATGTTGACGACTAACAACAGACGACAGACAAAAGGCGATCACAAAATCCAGAGTTTAAAAGAATTTACGATACACGAGATACGTATTTCATACTTTACAAGAGCGAAGGAGTCATAAAAAACTTAATTTATTATTAACAACACGCTTACCTCAATTTTAACTTTATCCCAATGCTTTAAACAATAAAGTTACAATGATATGAACTTCCATTTTCTGTTCTTCCTTCCCTTTCTCATAAATTATTTAAAACCACACTATTTTTTAATAATAAAAGTATTAAATGCTAACCATTCTGACCTTAAACACAATATAGGAAACCGTACCAGGGGTTTTTTTTAGAAAAAGGGGAAGACGCTGGACGCAGGGTAAAAGGGGAAAATCGAGCGCGAAAGAGACATATTTGGGGAAAAAATAAAAACTGTTCATTTCAATGTCTATAACTCACCTACAGACTTCAGGGTTTTTTTTAGAAAAAGAGTCATGTCTCTGACCTTTTTGTTCTTAAACACATGAACAAGTATGATATTAAAGTCAAAGTCCTAAATAAAGTTGCAGGGGTAGATCTAATAATGGGAAATGTTTTCAACTTGGGCCGGGGAACGATGTCAATATTGTGATTTCAATTTCATGATGAATGGGTTGACGATCTAGATCTGCTACAGTATTGGAAGGGAAAGGTGCGGCAGCTGCCGATTGTCTACTTTCACAATAATCCGACAGTATTAATCGATGTTGATTACATGTACCTCCGAATCCTGCTGGGTTTCAACGGTTTTTGATGATTCATTCTTAAAAAATACGTCAACGCAATTAATATTTTCCGAGTCCGAACGTTTTATTTTGTTCGTGTATGAACGCCAATTGTGAGACTTTTTCTGTTTTAACGTTTATATCTTGGCTTTCACATAACCCGGATGAAAATTCGACTGGTTTCCGGTAATTAATTGACGAAACACCCTTCTCGCGCAAGACCGGAATCCAGTAAAATAGTCACATGATTAATACGATTAGTTGCCCGGTTTCCATGACGTAATTTAAGAGCTATATATAGAATCACTGGGATTCCCAGATATGAGTGTTCGTCGGGAGAGAGAGAGAGAGAGAGAGAGAGAGAGAGCGAGATCGTTGTACATGGTACAAATTGGATAAGTGTCGACTTCCCAAAAGAAAAAAAAAATTCTTTGAGGGTAAAATATTATATTTTGGTGAAAAATTATATTTTTGGAGGGGAAATGGTATTTTTAGGGGAAAAATTCTGGTAGGGGAAGACGCCGAATATCGGCGTCACTTTCTTAGTAAAAAAAAACCCTGCGTACATCCAACTTGTCGTCATTAAAGTCCAGAGTTTACATGAAATTATGTTACACGAGATATGTATTTCATACTACACTACGCGACCCGTGATTTTTGCTGCAATTCTTGCATCACCGCATGTACATGTAACATATATGTATACATTTACATTATACATTGCAATAATAAAGCTTTTGTTGTTGTTGTATACAATGGGCGTATTAGCTAAAATACTCCCGTTCGACATGAATTTGATGAAGTAATGTCGGAAGCTTTAACGGCTCCAAATTAATATAACAGCGCAGAATGATCATGCAATAATTATTGAACATAACATGTAAACATTATTTAATTATATTCCAGGCCCGAATACACTACCACTTTTCAAATTCCATATTGTTGCCATATACATGTAGCACTGTCTAAATTGAAAGTTGCATAGTGTTTCGTCATTGGTCTTTTATAAATACCTTGTTTCTCTATACATGGTTTTTGATTTAGACAAAACTAATAATTTGGTAATTTACGAGAAATATGATATAAGCTTTTTAAATACGCTCGTCCCACATTATGCACTGTACTCTTTACACTTCTGAAAAATGGCGTAGTCATATGGTTGTGTTAATGAAATTCTCAAGCATATTTACCGACATAAATGTTTAAGATTATTTTTTTCGTAAGTGAAGTTGTAATTATGTTGGATTATTTGATAATTGTGAACATTAGAAAAGCGTTATGTATACAGTTATCGATACAATTCGGTTTATATGCATGAATTGCTGAATCATCGATGTCACCGATATCCACTGCAATCACGGCGAATCACCGCAAAACTGAGGGGAATCAGGGCGAAGATTATCTTGCTCTCGCGCGACGGCAGAGTGATGAATCACGTGAAATCGCGGTGATTTTCCACTCAAAAATCAAACTGTCCGCCTTGACTCCGCAAATTAGGCAACAATCACGGGTCACGTAGTGTATACATTGTATATACAGAAGCGAAGGAGTCATAAAAAAACTAAATTTAGTATTAACGACACGCTTACATTTACATCAATTTTAACTTTAATCCTTTGCTTAAAACAATAAAGTTACAAAGATATGAACCTCCAATTTTGGTCATCCTTCTCTTTGTCAAAATTTATTAAAAACCACACTATTTTTTTTAAATTTGTGTATCAAATGCTAACCATTCTTACCTAAAACATGATTAAGGAAACCGAAATTTTGACGCAGCGAGTTATTTTATTCTTATGGAAGATTAAATTATGCATGACAAAAATACAATCGGAAATATTTTTACAATCTTTTGAGGCTTTTAAAAAGATTTTACTGTTAAATAAAATAACACGTCTGACTTGTCGTCATTAAAATCCAGAGTTTGAATGAAATTACGTTACACGAGAAACGCATTTCATACCATATAAGAGCAAAGGAAACATAAAGAACTAAATTTAGTATAAGCGACACGCTTACCTAAATTTAAACTTTAATCCAATTCTTAAAACAATAAAGTTGCAAGATACGGTAACTGCACGCACTTTGTAAAAAAATCTCAAATTCATTTGAACTCCACACTCATTCCATCACGCGAAACCCTTAAGGTGTCGCAATACAGAAGCGAAGGAGTCATAAAAAAACTCAATTTAGCATTAACAACATGCTTACATGTACATCAATTTTAACTTTAATCCTTTGCTTAAAACAATAAAGTTACAAAGATTTGAACCTCCAATTTTGGTCATCCTTCTCTTTCTCAAAATTTATTAAAAACCACACTATTTTTTTTTAAATTTGTGCATCAAATGCTAACCATTCTTACCTAAAACATGATTAAGGAAACCGAAATCTTTACGCAGCGAGTTATTTATTCTTATGGAAGATTAAATTATGCATGACAAAAATACAATCGGAAATATTTTTACAATCTTTTGATGCTTTAAAAAATATTTTACTGTTAAATAAAATAACATGTCTGACTTGTCGTCATTAAAATCCAGAGTTTTAATGAAATTACGTTACACGAGATACGCATTTCATACCATATTAGAGCAAAGGAGACATAAAGAACTAAATTTAGTATAAGCAACACGCTTACCTAAATTTAAACTTTAATCCAATTCTTAAAACAATATTATAAAGTTGCAAGACACAGTAACATGCACGAACTTCCTTTTTCTGTGATTTTTTTGCGTTCCATTTCTCAAAATTTATTTACAACCACACTAATTCTTAATTACATTTGTATCAAATGCTTAACATAACAAAGCCGTAATCCTGTCGCTGTAAGTTATTTTATTCCTATGAAAATTTAAATTATGCACGGCAAACACAAAATCCAAAATAATATTGGATTCTTTCTATGCTTAAAAACATATTTAACTGCACGACTGACTTGTAGTCATTAAAATCCAGAGTTTAAATGAAAACACGCCACACGAGATATAGCTGTATTCCATATTAATTCATGTGTGCTGAACAAAGGGGCAAATATACACTAGGCTTACAATGCTCAAACCAAAAGGTTCCAAATTGTTGCAAACAAATAAATTAAACATTCACATTTATCAATAATAATTACAAGCTATTTGTTTTTGTACTGCTATAAATTGTGGTGTGGTGAACCTATATGAGAATCAGGTGAACCACTGCCCTAATCAGAAATCAGTCTGAATTAATGTTACTCAGCTTTACATATTCTACTAATTATTAATTAAATAAAAATATTAAATCTTGACAGAACTTTGTCAAGTTGACGATGCTTATAATTTGAGAAGTTAATGATTTATAATCATCGAGGGGGGTATTCCAGACGTTAAACATTGCATCATTACATGGAAAAACAGCTGCACAACTGTATGCGAAAAGGTAAAACAGTATATTCTATCGAGAACTAACTTGCATAGCAACGTCCGAAATGTGCAAACTCCGACATCTATTTCGATATTTATAAATTCAAGATATAACGTTAACTGAACTGTTATACAGAAATCAAACTATAAAACTTGTGTTTTGATAAAAAAAATAAGCAAAGCAAACCAAAAAAAATTACCCTTTTAACGGCAAAACGATTAATTTATCCAATATTCAACACATGTATTTCCATTCAAATTATGCCCTTGAACTTTAACGGTTGATTGTCGTTTCGTTCCACTATCAGTTCGTGCCACTAATATTTGTGTTGTTTATTTTTAAAGGTAAGTTTCGTGAGAAATAAATGTGTTTGAAAACTTTCTCGCATGGTAATGGTATATAAAATTCAACTCATCGGACAAATTCAAGAACACAATGACACTTACCAAGTTTTCTGAACAACCGTACACAGCGCAAAATGCGGGAGCCGCGTGATGTCTATTTCCATATCCACGGGTGTGTTTATGTCAAATGCTAGTGTTTTTCAATAGATCGTATACTTATCTAAAAAACGGCGAAGTAGCGTTCACTTTAATTATTTTGATGATGTTATTTTGTAAATACTTTCTCGCGTTCTTTTCGAACGTTCATTGGCAGCCATATTGAATGTTGGTTGTATACTTCCGAAATTATGTGTTTTAATGACTCTCAAAAATGTTTTTAGTGCAGAAATTGTATTTTTAAGTATCAATTTCTCGGATTTATTTTATATATTTTGTTAACTTATTTGCGTTTAAATTTGATTGTTTGTTGTTTACTTGCGAACTATTTTTCATGTGTACGCTAGTGGATATGTAATCAGGTTACCATATTTACATTAATGAAATTTAACTGTTGTTTGTTTTTGTTTGTTTTGTTAATATTTTCTAAACGGGTTCAGCTATGTATGTTAAACGCAATATGAATTTATTTATTAATTTGGGAATAAAATCGCAATATGTATTAATTAAAATCAAATTTGAAGTGTCTATCGCGTGAATTGTCTCCTTGGGTTGAATTGTGTTTGGGTTGCTATTAACGCTATTAACGCTTCCGGCGAGAACTCATTTTATAGCGATTGCGCAATAAAAAACACCACTTTTTCGTAATTTTATCAAAAACTGGACTTTTCCCAGATATGACGAATACGCCATCGTGTAGATCGAGTTCTGGTCCATATACATGTCAAATTTCAGCAAAAGTTACAGTCCAGTTTTCAAGACTCCCAAATCGCTGCTATACGCTGGAGCTTAACGAATTTTAGCCCCCTTTATCATTCGTTCGATTGAACGTCATCAATGATGACGTCCAATACAGCACTCATTCCATATGTATTACTAAAGATAAATGCAAACATTGTATTTTAAAATTGCAATACAATAGAAAATGTAAACAAACACAAAACCCATGCCGTGGTTAAATTGTTAGTGGAACATTATAATACAATTTATTTTATATTTCATTAATTAAATAATAAATATTTTCAGGCAACTGGACAAATGGTGGATTTAACAATATAGGTAAAGCAATGATCAGTGTAATTTGAGTATTAAAAACTCTTCACTGTAATTAAAACATCTGATCTCTAATAATCTTGAACAATATATTGTTTGAAGAAACAGGAAATACCTTGTTTTGCGGTTTTCGTGCATAAAGCATTCAGTCTGTTGCTTTAACAATACACAAGAAATATTTAAAATAATTCTAACTCACTGACTTTTCCAATTGTAAACTCCCAAATATTCGCCCACGCATAACGTGAATATGATTTGAGGTCGGAGAGTAGTTAAACCCTATTTTGCTATACTGTTTATATACCACGCGGGGATAAACTGGAACACGGGGTGTTTCGAAATAAGGTAATTATGAGTAAGCGCTTATAAAAATGGATTTGTGAAAGCGATTGTCGATGACCGCTTGATTGTTCAGTGCACGTGCAACAGTTTGCAATGCAAGTCCATTGAATTTCGGTATGTTTGAGGTATTTTGAGCGGTAGAATTATTTGCATGGACCAAATTTACATAAACAGCACATATATATTACAAGATTTGCTTATCATCCCACCAAGTCTGATATAATAAGTAATGTTGCTCAAAAATCAGCTACCATGGGTGATATAATATGTATCCGTATTATATGAATCATATATCATTTCTGATTTGTACTCATTTTATGTCCGTAACAATCCGTCAATTAAGTCACATCAAAAAGAGAAGAAACTTGTCTGTACACTGACTAAATCATCCAGTGCTGTACAATTGCCGTTAATGGGCGGTGACACCCGTTTAATAATAGTTACAATGATATCTTTGGTGATGATGTATTTTAGCCGGCACGTGTAGGCAATTGGTCATGCTTTCTGTTAGTGATAAGTAATATTCCTGATTATGCCTTTTGGTTCGAGTATTCCTTTTTCTAATGCAGTGTCATCTACACCTGTCTTAAAATTAATTGCATGTACAATAATACTACATCATAATTGGTCAACGTATTTTGTTTTCAGATTTAAATAAAAAGAGAAACCTTTGTAAAACACGTTGACGTTTAATCATGGCAAAGAACCAAATTTCCATAACTCATAAACTTTAATTCATACAATGCAGAACAACATCTGCATGATTTCAAATTCCTCATGGCCTCTAGAATACTAGTTACGTGTATTGATTGGTTTATTTCTATCAGACCAAATTCATAAAATCACTTCAGAAATTCGCTACATCTTTTGACCATAAACCGCTGGGAAATTGCCATGAAACTTCTAAGGTATGATTCTTATACGCCTTCAATAATTCCGATCCGCTGCATGTAAATGTCCCACCGGTAATCAGTGGATAAGGTGGATAAGGTTCATTACTATTATGTTCAATTGTGTTGTATGAAATATATGATAGATACAACACATCGCAATATAACGCCATATTAACACTAGACAGCTTAAGATAATACATTGCGACTCGTATCATCATGACACAGACAGATGAGTTTGTAGCCAACTTGCTAAAGTTAAGCTTTTTTGATCGATATTTCCTTTCTGTCCGTCGTGCATCGTATGTCGTGCGTCATGCGTAAACGTTTATTTAACGAATGATCATCATATTCCGCTTTGCTGATATACATTGTTATCCATTGATTTAGGAATCCCATTATATATATATGACAGGTATTAAAAACTCACATAAAATATCCGTTATAATAAGAATTATCTATATCGAGCTTTCAGAGATCGCTATTAACAATTCTTAGAGAATTTAACACTCAGCAAACTTTATGTACTGTTGTTTTGCTGATATAGTATAAATGAAATATTTATTTTTTACACGTTGTTCTGTTGATATCAATCTTATAATATAATCAAAATTATTCAAACTTATTTTCAGGCAACTGGACTAATGGAGGATTCAACAACACAAGTAAAGTGATGTTCAACATATTTTCTCAGGACATTAATACAGAATACTAGTCTGCATATCATTATGAGTTATACAAATAATAAGAGAATTTTATATAAGCAATATCAGATATTGTAACCCTTATGATAATTTAAATCGTCAAACTAAGTGTGTGATGTTTGCAAGATAGATTCGTCAAGCAATTATTAAAATATCTTTCGTAATGATTAGAATTGCCTTAAACAGATTTAAACCTCCATTACTTTGCATCTGGGTTAATATGGCGGTGACCCAAGTTAAAATCATGTCTAATGTTGTATTTTCATATGCTTTCTCGTGTAGGCAAATGGTCACGTGCCATAAATAAGGGACCATCGGTTGGTGATTAGAGATTCCGTCCTCGTTATATATATTGGAAGTTCCAATATATATAACCAGGACGTTGGAAGCAATTATCACCTTTCTTTACACATTATCCACAATTTTCTCTGTAAAGTTAACATTTGTTTTAAAAAAGTGAAACGACATAATTGATCAAGTGATATAATTTGTCAGATAAAAACAAAGTTGAATTTTAGGGGAACAAGTGATGGAAAACTCTGATAAAAGCACATGGTCGTTTATTTATGTCATAGAACCAATTGCCAATCGGTGTGCCAAAACAAAAAAGAAATAGGCACGACTAAACAATACGCATCAAAGACACACATGAAAAAAATGGAGTCCCTCGAACGGAACGGTCAAGGCAAAGCATCTTGAGCTTAAACCGGTGCCCGTATTAACCCATCGATTATAAGACTTTCGATTATAGATAAAGTAGGAACTAAGAATAACACATCCAGCGTTTGAATTTATTCATGATTCCACTGATAATTTTGCAATCAACACAAACTTCCACACGAAGAATGAATCAGACAAAGGGATTTATTTCCAAAATAGACTCAAAATGGAATCAACTTTGGATAATCAAATTGAAAGCACATGTTTTATTAAAAGACTAACTTTAAGGAATTGTTAGGTCAATTCATGCCTGTGTTAAGCTTTAATCCGCCTCCTTTTTGAGCAGTTTCGTAGCAGTACAGAAGTTTTTCATTTTTCATGTTCCATTGTTCAAAATACGTTTGTTAAAACTAAATGGAAGACACTGGCATCAAATCAGATATTTTATATTTGTGTTAGTAATTTGCTGGTGTGTTTTTACCCAAAATTTAAAGGTCGAATAAAGTAAATAAAATTTATGTTCTGCCACTTAACTAAAACAATAACTTTTTTTATAACATGACCTACGCTCCAGGAGTAAAATAACATAATGCTCAATTGTGTTTATTACACGGGTGTTATTACACTAGTTATATAACTGTGAAGTGACGTCATTGTTTACGAAATGACGTCATTATTCCAGCGAGTTTCGTCAGCTTAACTCTTTTACAATGTAAATAAACGATGATAAGAGCATAAAATAAAAATAAAATGTGTTGGTCATGTTATAAATAGAATCTTAGATTCGTAGAGCCTCGTTTTTATCTTTATTTAGATGACTTGTTTAATGAATTCAATACAAAACGACCACTCATGCAAGATCATATATTTATATGAACATAATTATTTTAATCTTAACAGGCGACTATTACAAGTCTTGCATGAGTGACTGGGATTGTTCAGGCACATTCAAGTGCATCGGTTCATACTGCACGTGTCCATCTAAGGCACCGTACAACGGTGTTGAATGCCGGAACGATAGTGGTAAGTAAACCAAACTGGAATATTCAATCATTAGCATAATATGACAGTGTAATTGATACATCTTCAGAAAGAGATGAGCTTGTCAGTATGTTTACTTTTGAAGAGGTTCATTAGGCCAGAGATATTGGAAATACACAACTTATAAATCTGGCAGAATATTCAATGCCTCAGTTTTTTCGATTATACGTAAGACGAAATAATCGCTACTTTAAATTTCTTGTTCTTGCTTGTTTCGGTTACATAGCCATTACCCCTTTTACACATCTAGCAAATAGACTGTACACTAAAATACCCAACACTAATAAATACAGAACGGTTTGATACGTCTATTTGACTACTTAGATTTGTTAGCGATTATTTTCGATGACAACTCGGATATTAAGCTGGAATATTAAAGTTTACCTTAATAATTGCAGATTCGGGTATATCATGTTTTTCGAATGCTGACTGCGGTTTCCTCAACGGAACAGTCTGCATTGGTACCGCTAACCGCTCTACATGCGCATGCCGGGACCCTTCGCAGAAGATGAACACATCGACTTTTGCATGTGTGGATAGAGGTATTTGAATAAGGCATCGGGTGTTTAGAATAATATTCAGATATATTTAGAAATATCAAACAAAACATTATGTATTATGACAGTTCGAATTGCATCATTAACGATATTGCTGAAGATTTTTCAGGGAAATATTTCATATTAAAACATATTCATAAGTCATATTTTGTATTCCAGAGCACATTTTAGCTGATATATGAGAGTGAGCTGGCCTTCAAATAAATATATGAAAAGACGGTGTTCCTTAACGAAGTTTATTTGATTTTACAGTGCTGGTTTTCACAGCGAAAATCATTCATTTGCTACGAACTTGATTGATAACGTATTTGTAAACTCAATTATTTTCAGGACTGTACGACCCTTGTGACAACGACGATGACTGCATGATGACCCACACATGTGAAGTCATGTACATGTACGGCGGCTTAAGGCTTTGTATGGACGAATCATATAGCAATACCACCGGTAATTAGTGGATTATGTTCATTACTATTAGTTTCAAGTTTGTGTTATGAAATATGTGATTCACACAACGCCTCGCATTATAACGGATCTTTTACAAAAACTATTTCATGCAACTGTACGAATGAGGGATTTAACAATACTATTACAATGATATTCAATATATTTCTCAACAAAAGTGTTATGTGATACTATTCTGCAAGGCGGTATGAATAAAATGAATTGTACAAGTGATTTATATAGGCGATATGAGTTTGTACTCATTTTATGTTAGCTATAATCCCTCAATTAAGTCACATTAAAATAAGGGGAAGAAACATACGGTGGCATAGTGGTGACATTCACTACTCTTTTTTTAAATTGCTCTCCTCTTTTTTTCTATCTCGTGGCTACGAGTTAGGTATGTCATGGCCACGAGATAGAAAAAAGAGGAGAGCAAAACTAAATAAAAGCGGAGTGCAATTAAAAAAAGTGCGGTGCAGTAAATAAAAACAGAGTGCATTAAACAAAAGAGGAGAGAATTTTCGCTATCTCGAGATCCCGAGTTAGTCAGCCAATCAAATTTTGCGTAACATGTGCAAATATTGTGTACGCATATATATATAGCTGGTCAAAGCAGGCAAGGCTCTAATATAACATAACATACTACTATTAGTACTATTATTACTACTACTACTACTGCTGCTGTTGTTTGTGTTGCTGTTGTTACTATTACTACTACTACTTCTACTACTACTACTACTACTACTACTACTACTACTACTACTACTACTACTACTACTACTACTACTACTATTACTACTACTACTACTACTACTACTACTACTACTACTACTACTACTACTACTACTGCTACTACTACTACTACTACTACTACTACTACTACTACTACTACTACTGCTACTACTACTACTACTACTTCTACTACTACTTCTACTACTACTACTACTACTACTACTACTACTACTACTAAACTACTACTACTACTACTACTACTACTACTACAACTACTACTACTACTACTACAACTACTACAACTACTATTACTACTACTATTACTACTACTACTACTACTACTACTACTACTACTGCTACTACTACTACTAATACTACTACCACCACTACTACTACTACTAATACTACTATTGCTACACAGTGCCATCAAATCTTGTCGTAAAATTAATTGCATGTACAATACAACTAGATTAAAATTGGTCGACGGATTTTTTCCGATTTAAATGAAAAAGAAACCTTTCTTAAAGTTGATGTTTATTTATAGCAAGGATCAAAATTTCCGTTATTCATAAACTTAAATTTATACAATGCAAAACAGATTTAAAATTCCTCGGGAACTCTAGAATACTAGTTTCGTGTATTGATCGGATCATTTTTTTCATACCAAATGGCTTATATGTTTGTTTAACACTTTTCAGATATTCGCGATATAGACTTGAGACTTGGGATAACACTTTAAAACAAGCTGCTTATGCTTTGTTCAGGCAATTTCAAAATTCTGTATAGCCCGTCAATCAGTATCGAATTATTATGCATGTTAAAGCTTTCAAATCCTATTGGGATATTTGAGACTTAAGATAGCACTTGAGATCATTTTGATGATGCTTTGCATATGTTTCAGGGAATTGGACATACGGATCAAATACGACAGGTAATGATAATACGTTTAAAGTAAACATCCACTGTACGTACACACATATTGGAAAGCGGAAAGTAATTATATAATCGTTGTAAAATACAAACCACAAACGAAATAACCTGCATACTTACGTTCCATGTTTTGTTGATATTTAAAATAATGTATATATATATATCAATTATATACAGAAGTGCCATGTTTTGTTGATATTCATAATACTGAATTATTATCAATTATTTATCTTGTCACATGCCTTTAAATCAGCCTGATAACCAGGTCACCTAATAACCCAAAAGTTTTTAGGCTAATGATCACGTGACCTCAAATTTCCGTTAGTCGTTCTCCGGTGACGGACTACTTTTTTCTATTCATAAAATACCAAATACATGTAAATTACTGTTTGTTTAAACATGTATATATTGTTTTTTGTTTTTATTCGGGGGTGGGGGGTGGGGGTTGATTTGATTTTTGTTGGCCGATAGTTTGTAAATAAAACATTCAAAATGCAAAACATTGTGATAAATAGTACTATGTGTAACCTACTGTTTATAAGCGCTTAAGCACTATGATCGCTGTAACCACTGTACACATCGCCTGCCGTACATGTACATAGCCAGTTGACATAGGATTTAACTGTATTATTTTGATTTATTTTATATATATAGGAATGTTGTAAATGTTACATGATAAATAGAATAATAGGTTGGTGACGCGGATGGAGAATGGTTATCTGGCTCGTCGGAGGATCTTATCAGGTGAGCCGATAAATTCCTCCGCCTTTGCAGATAACCATTCTCAATCCACGTCACCAAACTATTATTCTCTATATACTGACGTGCCGTGTATGTTTGGGAGATAAATATCTTGCCCACAATGCAGGCCCTTGATTAATATTAAAGTACGTGAGTGTTTTCTAGAAATGCGCATGAATATGAATTCAAAACGAACAATTATCGTAAAATGAAGATACTTGATACTTGAAATAGCACTAGGTATAATGCTGATGATGATTTGCCTGTTTTTAGAGAATTGGACACCTGGACCAAATATGACAGGTAAAGATTACACGTTTAAAGTAAACTGACGCTATAAAGTAGAGCGAAAAATGATAACGAAATCGTTCTAAAATACAAATACACACGAACTAATATGTATATTTCCTCGAAAACACATTTACTTATAGGTGATACTACGAACTTTTTTAAAGTATCGATTCCCTTTAACGAATTTTGAGAGGGTCTGTAAGACAGACACTCATTTCTATGTAAACGTTTTTAATTGTCACATACAACATGCATACATAAGGACGAAGAAAATGTATGTTGTGAAAACTCCAAATAAAATCATGAATCAGTCTCTGTCGAAATGTACAGAAAACTCCATGTTTAAAACAGCGATTTATTGTGTGCTTTACAAAAAAATATGTACCCGATTAATACAGAGGTATTATTAGCAATGTACATTATTTACATACATATTGTAAATTGGATGTTGATAAATCAATACGTTGCCTTCAATGCAGGTACAAATACATTTGTATTTTGTAAGTATAAGAAAGTAATGGATGTATGGTTTTCAATCAGGATTTCGCATGTTGATGATTTGAAAACTAACAAATATCACAGCATTAAGATACTTGAGACTTGGGAAAGAACATAAGATAATACTTATTATGATTTGCCCATTGTTTTCAGGCGATTGGACACCCGGTCCAAATATGACAGGTAATGACAACACGTATACAGTTAACATCCATTGTTTAATATATTCATAGACAACAACATTAATGTAATGTCTCTATTGCAATATTTTCACTAAAGTTCCGCATTAAATTCATTATTAAAAACAAATTCTGTTAAACAATCCATTCTTTAAAATTAAGTAGTAAAGGGTCTTTATGAAAAGCATATTTGACAGTGTTCACTTTGCAATTATTATGACATGATGCATGTAGACTTATTGCCAAATATAATGTTTCATCGGAAAGATAAAACTAACATTTGAGAAACTACTGTTTCGAAACTGTAGAGATTACGCTACATTTTTAAAGAATACACGTATTATTTTCATATCAAGTAGCAGTCGTTTTTATATATTCACTGTGCAGCAATTTGTCGTTTGGATATTATAAAGTCTGTAAACAACTGTCCATAAACTGGTTAAGTTATTTCCTTTCCAAAGTTCTGTATAGCCCGTCAATCAGTATCGAATGATAGTTTATTCAATAACTGCTTTATGTATGTATCCGATTCCAAAACTCATTGGTACACTTGAGGCTGAAGATAGCACTTTAGATGATGCTATTGCTTCGCATATTTTTCAGGGAATTGGACAAATGGATCAAATATGACAGGTAACTATAATACGTTTAAAGTAAATATCCACTGTACTCAGAAATTGCCACGCGGCAAGTTATCATATAATAGTGGTAAAATACAAACCACACACGAAATAAACTGCATGCAAACGTGCCCTGTTTTGTTGGTATTCATAATAATGTATTGACATCAATTATATAAAGATTATATAGTGTGTTGTTGATAACTATCTTGCCCACAATGCAGGCCCTTAATTCTTATGTCATTTGTAAGTGGTAGAAAGTGCTATTTTGTAATTGTTTACTAGAATTTCGCATGAGGACGATTCCAAAAAGAACAATTATCATACAATTAAGATACTTGATACACGGGATAGTACTTGATAAAATGCTGATGATTATTTTCCTGTTTACAGGTAACTGGACATCCGGGCCAAATATGACAGTTAAAGATAACACGTTTAAAGCAAACTGTCAATGTTAAAAGAAATATAGTAAAGCGGAATCGTTTTAAAATACAATTACAAACGAAATAAGATGTATATTTCCTCGGAAACGCATTTACCTATATGTTGCGTTTATTCTTGTTTGATTAGATGATACTACGAATTTTATTAAAGTATCGACGGCCTTAAACGAATATTGAAATGGTCTTTAAGACAGGAACACGTTTCTAAGTAAACTTTGAAATTGTGATATGCCACATGCAAACATAGAGACAAGAAAATGTTTCCTGGGAAAACTAAGAGCATCATCTTAAACAAATCTGTGTTGAAATGTACTGAAAACGGCATATGTTAAAAAAAGCAATTTAGTGGTTTGCTTAAAAAATATGTTCCCAAGTAATACATAAGGATTATTAGTAATGTACATAAATTATATACAGACATGCCGTGTAAATTGGATGTTAATAAATCAATACATTGCCTACAATGTAGGTCCAATAACTGGTTAATTTGTAAGTTATAAGAAAGTAATAGGTGTATGGTCGTCAATCAATATGCATGTTGATTATTTGAAAACTAACAATTATCATAACATTAAGATACTTGAGATTTGGAACAGAACTTGAGATGATGCTGATTATGATTTGCCTGTTTTTCAGGCAATTGGACACCCGGACCAAATATGACAGGTAACGACGACATGTCATAGTAAACATCCATTGCTTTATAAATCCACAGACAACAACATGAATGAAAATCATCCTTCTGAAATATACGAGATAAACGAACTGAACTGTCTGTATTCAAATAGTTTTATTTACTGAAGTTTCGCATTAATTTCATTATTTAAAAACAAATTCTATTGAACTACCGGGTATCTTTTGATTTTAAGGAAGTGGAAGAGGGTCTCTTAGAAAGGCATATTGGTCATTGTTAACTTCGTAATAACGACATGATGCATGTAGACCTATTGGCAAATACAATGTGTCATTTGAAGGATCAAAATGACATTTAAGAAACTAAAGATTTGAAAATTGATTCATGATCAAGTAATTGTCGACTTTGTGTATTCACTATGCAGCAATCTGTCGTTTTACAATATTGATTCAATAATCATTTGTTCATAAATTATGGGAGTTATTTCCATTTCAACGTTCTTTATAGCCCGTAAATCAGTATCGAATGATATTTTATTCAATAATAACTGCATCCTGCATGTTTACTATTCCAAAACTCATTTGGATACATGAGACAGAATATAGCACTTGAGATAATGCAGATAGTGCCTTACATATTTTTCATGGAATTGTTTTAAGTAAACAGCCACTGTATTCAAGTATTGCCAACTGGCAAGTAATCATATAATCGTTGTGAAATACAAACCACAAACGAAATAAACTGCATACAGACGTGCCATGATTTTTTAATATTCATAATAATGTATTGATATCAATTATATACAGGTAATTGTTGATAGAAAAATATCTTGCCCGCAATGCAGGCCTTTAATTCTAATGTATTAATTTGTTAGCATTACAAAGTACTATATGTGTGAGTGGTTACTAGAGTTTATCATTAACACGATAACAATAAAAAATATAGCGCAATTAAGATACTTGCTTCTTTGGATAGTACTTAATATAATTCTAAAGACGATTTACCTGTTTAAAGTATCGATTTCCCTTAAACAAATTTTGAGAGGGTCTGTAGGTCAGACACACTTTTCTATGTTAACTTTGAAATTGCCACATGCATACGTAGGGACGACGAAAATATTTGTTGTGAAAACTCCGAATTAAATCTTGAATCAGTTTCAGATTTGACGAAATGTACAGACAACTCCATATGTTTAAAACAGCGATTTACAGTGTGCTTTATAAAAAATATGTACCCAAGTAATACATAAGTATTATTAGTAATGTACATCATTTATATACAGACATGACGTGGATGTTGATAAATTAAAACATTGACTTCAATGCAGGTACAAATACTTACGCATTTTGTAAGTATAATACAGTAATAGGTTTATGGTTTTCAATCAGAATCTTGCGTGTTTATGATTTAAAAACTAACAATTATCACAAGATAACAAGATACATGATGGATAGAACTTTCGATAATGCTGATTATGATTCGCTCATTGTTTTTTTGGCAATTGGACACCCGCACCAAATACGACAGGTAACGATGGCACGTTTACAGTAAACATTCAATTCTTGACTAATCCATAGACAACAACAGTACTGGAAAACATAGTTCTACAATATACGAAATAAACGAACTGAAATGTCCATGTTTAATATTCTTATTTACTAACATTTTGCATTACGTTTATTATTTAAAAAAATAATAATGAACTCATTTCTTTAAAAGGAAGTAGTAGAGAGTCTTGAGGAAAGGCAACAAACGAAATAAACTGCTGAGAGACGAACCGTGTTTTATTATCCCACGCCATAGGCGGAGGGATATTGTTTTGGCGTTGTCCGTCCGTCCGTCTTTCCGTCCGTCCGTGCGGAGCCATATCTTGGAAGCGCTTTGGCGGATTTCATTGAAACTGGGTATGAGTATATATATGGATAAGAGGATGATGCACGCCAAATGGCATTGTACATTATCTGTTAATTACGAAGTTATGGCCCTTTGTATCTTGAAAAAAAATGCTTTTTTGAGTGTTAAATAAACACTTTTGTGTCCAGAAGCATATTGGCGGGGGATATCAATTGAACGAATTTGCTTGTTGATATATAAAATTAATTATTTATATCAATTATATACAGACGTGCCGTGTATTTGTTAATAAATAAATATCTTGCCCACGGTGCAGGCGCACAATTGTAATGTAATTTGTAAATTATAGAAGGTACTATCAGTGCGAGTGTTAACTAGAATTTCGCATGAATACGATTTCAAAAAGGACAATTATCATATCATGTATACCTTATACATGGGATATAAAATGCTGATGTTGATTGTACTGTTTACAGGCAACTGGACACCCGGACCAAATATAACAGGTAAAGATAACACGTGTAAAGTAAACTCTCACTGTTTAAAGAATTATAGTAAAGCGGAAAGTGATAACAGAATCGTTCTAAAAAACAAATGAAATAAAATGCATGTATGCAAAAAAAACACAAAACATATTTGTCGCGTTGATTCTAGTATGAATAGGTGATACTTCAAAGTTAATTTAAGTATCTTTTCACTAAAAATAATTTTGCGAGTGTCTGTAGGACAGGCACTTTTTTCGGTATAAACTTTCTAATTTTGATATGCTGCAGACATAGGGGTATCTTGTTGAAACTCTGAATACCATCTTGAACACGTTTGTGTAAAATATACAAAAAAACGCCATAAGTCTAAAAAGCCATTTACTGGAATGTTTAACAAACAAAATATACCCGAGTAATCAATAAGTATTATAAGTAATATACATTAATTGCATACATTCATGCCGTGTAATGTTGATAAATCGATGTCTTGCCTACAATGCAGGTCCTAAATGCTAATGTATTTGTATGTATTAAAAAGTAATATTTCAATGAATGTAGAATTTTGCATGTTGAAAATTTGAAAACTAACAATATTAGAACATAAAGATACTTGAGACTTGTGATAGAACTTGAGATAATGTTGATTATGGTTTTCCCATTGTTATCAGGTAATGGCTTAGCAGGGACGACACTTTCCGCTGCTATGGTTTTTGCTTTGTTTCAAGCAAGTCTATCCGAAACGAAAATCCAGTTTAGGCGGAAAGTGTCGTCCCTTACTAATTGGTGCGAACGGCACAGGCTGATTTGGGACGACACTGTACATGCATGCATTAAGCCCTGAAGAACATACGGCTTCAGAGTTTTGCCAGAACAAGACTTATATGTTATTGTTTGAGCAGGTAAAGACGGGCTGTACGACCGATGTAACAGCGATGTTGACTGCAAGGGGGTACTCACGTGCAACTACTATTACTGCTCATGCCCACCAACGACTACTCTCATGGGGACGAAATGTCAGAGCGAACGAGGTAGTATAGTCTTACGTTTGTTTGCGAACGAATATTTAGGATTCCTGAAAAGCATTTGTTCACGGAATGTCTGGTCCCTCCACTTAGTTTGTAGGTCCACTTTAAAATATGTCAACACTGTATGCATTCCTTTGACTCAGCCGGCTGAGCATTGTCTAAATGGAATTTTCTCTACAGTAGTTTATGCATAAGGGATCATCACATTGATTAATTGAGCATTTAGATGAAGTCTTGGTTCTGCATTTGAAGGCATTGCTAAATTGAACATTTAGATACAATATTGGTTATGAATCTGAGGGCATTGCTAAATTGAACATTTAGATACAACCTTGGTTATGAATCTAAGGGCATTGATTAATTGAACATTTAGATGAAGTATTGGTTCTGCATCTGAAGGTATTGCTAAATTGAACATTTAGATACAACCTTGGTTATGAATCTGAGGGCATTGATTAATTGAACATTTAGATGCAGTCTTGGTTCTGCATCTGAAGGCATTGCTAAATTGAACATTTAGATACAACCTTGGTTATGAATCTGAAGGCATTGCTAAATTGAGCATTTAAATACAACCTTGGTTATGAATCTGAGGGCATTGATTAATTGAACATTTAGATTAAGTCTTGGTTCTGCATCTGAAGGCATTGCTAAATTGAACATTTAGATACAACATTGGTTATGAATCTGAGGGCATTGATTAATTGAACATTTAGATGCAGTCTTGGTTCTGCATCTGAACGCATTGGCTTAATTGAACATTTAGATACAACCTTGGTTATGAATCTGAAGGCATTGCTAAATTGAACATTTAGATACAACCTTGGTTATGAATATGAGGGCATTGATTAATTGAACATTTAGATGCAGTCTTGGTTCTGCATCTGAAAGCATTGCTAAATTAAACATTAAGATACAACATTGGTTATGAATCTGAAGGCATAGCTTAATTGAACATTTAGATACCACCTTGGACATGCCATGTCTGACGGACCGACAGTGCAGAAGCTTGACCAACCACTCGATCTGCAGTTTGGCTACAGGGACATGCGTTTGTGATGCAGGCTTCTACGCGCACGAAGGGGATTGCTATCCTAGTAAGTGTTTAGGTTCTTGAGAAGCGACGTCTTCAATGACGAATCAATATCCAATGGCATGAAATAAACTTTCAACTTTATTAAATACGCTCGATAGAACACGTCTTGCTGTCTTTCCAGCCTTTTAAAGCATCTCTTATTTAACTTTGAGGGTGTTATCTAGTTTAAACATATTTGTGTAAGCTTTATTGTGCTAAAATCCTTACGCTCGTTGAAACGCTATTGAGACCGCTCATAGGTAGAACCAGTGCTTGGCGTGACGCAGAGACCGTGGTGATCAAAGAACGCTCCGGTAAATTATGAGGATCGAACCCGCGATTCGAAGGTCGCCAGGCGGACACTTTATACGCCACGGCGAATTCATCTGCATTGAAATAAACTCTAAGTACTTTGTCCACGATTTGGGAATTCGAGACGTTCTGTGGAAAAATAAATAAAATGTTTTACTGCTCTGTAAATAAAACGCGTATAGCCCTTGTAATAAATTACATTTGCAGTCGTGCTGTTGACTTAGGTCAAAACTGTTTTAGTACGCTAATTTTGAACGACACGGTACGAAAGGGCACCGTTGGAACGATAAAACGAATATTAACTTATCGCACACGATGTAATGGATACATTAGTTACACTTCCTTTTGATAATGCGCCGTTTTTATAATAAACGTATCTATTTTAAGGTCGCATAATACTTCATTAATGTGTTTGTTTATTTATCATCCATCGAAAGCAGAAAACAAAGCATGTTTATTAAAAAAAACGATTTGTGTTCGTCATCTTATTCATGTTATTTCAATAATTTAAACCATTTAATAAAAATTAGTTTTTTAGTAAACAGCAGTCAATTGCATCATTCAAAAATATGAGAACAAGTCACTTTTTGTAATCTGGCGAGTATCGGGTTAATTGGGAGATACAAGTATTCGTAAAGACACACAATCTGTTTTCAGTTTTGGGCAAAACTATGTATGAACACACACACACACACTCTGTTATCAGTTTTGGGCGAAACATTTCATTAACTCAAACATTCTGTTTTCAGTTTTGGGCGGAACCATTCATCAACACACACGATATGTTTTTTTCATTTTGGCGAAACAATTCATGAACGCAAACAATCTGTTTTCAGTTTTGGGCGAAAACTGCACGGGATACGAAGATTGGTGTGGCCAATATCTCGACGGCTCCGAGTGTCTGGACGGCGTCTGTACCTGCACCTCCGACACAATGGAAGCTAACTACCAGTGCACGTCAAGTGAGTTTAACATGCTTACATGAGTTGTTATTTTTTTTATAACAAGTGCAATTTCATAGAATGCATCACTAGTATTATTAAGTGCATTTTATCAAAATTTTAAAGATCTTATTGTATCTAAAATTTGAGTTTGATATAGATCTTAAGATCATAAGTTTGGCGTCGCCGTTCATTTTATTTGATTTTAATCTTTTCATAGTTTTGTATAAAAAAATCCATATGCATCGTTCAGTTCAACATGAAATGTTTACTAATATATCGCATTTATAAGAAATGCATATAACACATTCATTGGTTTAGTACCAAGGACGTGTACCAACATAGGTTTTAATGCTTGTATAGTATAATAATGTTCTATACACCAAAGCCCCAGACGTCAGTGTTAATTTCACACTGCACGCAGAGATTCACACGATTCTGGGCATTTTGGTTAAACATAATAAATATAAATATATATATATCAATTTTGCCTTCTACCTGGGAGGTTGTAAGCACTGAAATCAGTTATATAACGGCAAAAATTAGGAAAAAAATATGTTCTATCGCTAAGAAGCGTATAATTAATATTGTATTGCTCACTTGCCCAACTATTTAGGCATGGACTGCGTAGAGCATGTGAGACCTCTACCGGAAATTGACCGGCGGTCACCTTCCTACCGCGCCGCGAAAACCGAAGTCCTGATCAACGACGGTCAATCTAGAGAAAGCGATTGGTTCGACCTTGGACAACACATGTTGTCGACGAACAGCTCTGTGAAGCCCGGTGATTGTGCGACTCTGCATCCTGTATACATGACCGGGGGTAAGCGCTTCCTGGTCGTCTAAGTAACATATAGTATTCACTTAACGATAAATAATGTTTAACTTTATATGTATCACTCTGGGAAAATGGGGGCTTAATTCATACGCGTACTACGTCGTCCACAGTTCGCTTTGCCTAAACAAGGGACAACACGTTCAACCTAATTTTTGTTTTTTGCTTAGAAGAGACTTCCTTTTACTGAAACATAATATAACAGGCGAAACAGTCGTATCTGACGCTCTTCGGACTGCACTGTCTAATCTGGGAAGCTCTTTAACGTGCGTACATTAAGCAACGTTTTCCTAGAACGAGAATCTTATTAACCTTCCGTGTATTATTGCATGAACCACAGCAAGTGGCTCAACTACAATAAAAATAACAAACGAAAACGTGCAAAACAACATTAAAACAGCTACAAAACCAACAAAAACAACAACACACCAACACAAGAACAACATAAAACCAACAAAAACAACAACAGCAAATGATTTTTATAATGTTTATACCACGTATTTCGTAGCCCCAATCACTTCACTGGCTGACGGAGACACAGTTCAAAGGGAGGTTATAATAGGCGGTGATTCCGGGATCAAAGAGAAATATCCGGTCTCCATTAGGCGATGTGGTGCAAAGAATCGTGTGCTGCTTCCAAAACTTCCGGTCGCTTACGCAGGCTTTTGTTTGGGTAGGAAGGCAGTTTTAACCAGTTCATTGAATTACAATATTGAAATATTCGTTAAATTACCTTTTTTTCTTGGCCGTGATTTAAACTGGTAGTATAAAGAGTAGTATTAACGGTTTTGCGTATTAGACGAACTACGAAATGTATTATTTATATATCATAAGTGGATTGTCATTTCAATCCATAGAACCGCTCATGAAAAACAAAACTTAATGTTCGTTGTCACTCGGAATAAGAGAAAAAGTTTTTTTTTTCCAGATTCCTACGAAGAAAAACATTAAATGCATCCCACTGTTAGTAGTTAACTAATTATGCATTAATAGATGTTATCTCAAAGATAATGCAAAACCAAGAATATCAATAACTCAACTTCTCTTCTTAATCGCAAGAGTTGTATGGTCTATGATCGATTTTTGAGGTCTACATATAGAACGTTTTTCGATTTTTGTAAGAACCATAATATACTGAAGTCTTGAAAATATCATGAGTAATCTGTGTTTATGATAGCTTCGCTGTTGTAGTTTGTCTGCTGGTTGGTTTCGAATATTCATCGGATGATAAATATGGTATAACATTTGTATGGCTTCACAAATTTTAGTGGATTAAAATGTAACTTCGTTTTTTTTTCTTCGTGGAAGCCGTTATTGCATCAAGTTAAACTCTCCGTTAACAAAGACTCAAAAATTGATACAGGCAAAACATGATGGTTTCACATAACTTTGTCTCGACAGAGCCCAATGTTGCATTTGCGCGGATGCAAAATACACTTTTATATATTGATATAAGCAATACACATCATGTTGTTAAAAAAAACCTTTCCTCTGTGCATTCCAATGTTCCCCCTGTTGTAGGGACGTAAAATTGCTGGTACAATTTGATAAAGGCAATATGCAATAGTTTAACAAATACTTTTTTAAAACCAATTTTGCACTGAGGAAGTCGTTTCAAAAGTTGAATTCCTTTCTTAAAATGTTATTTACGAAAAAAAAAATGTAACATATTAAAACGGTGTTACGTTTTCCTCTAGTTTTTACTGTTGTTCTTCGGCAAACGTTTTGACACTGGAAAATCCCTCCTTAAGGGCATATTCTTGCTTTTGACTAACAAACTGTTCTCCTTGGACTAAAAAATGGTTGAGACAGAATTTCAAAAGTAGAAATCCTCTCTTAAATGTGGGTCAAGGTAGTTAAGATTTTTTAAATGCTATATTTCCGCAGATTCCAATGTTCCCTCGGGTCAGCCGTTTGAAAACGGGAAGTACAGCGTTAGGGTAGACCAACATCTCTACTTCGAGGAACAAAATGGTGAATTTGTGCCTGGCATACAGTTTAATTGCACAATTGAGCAGGGTGTTAACATATATGACAAAGCCAATGACGATAAATTTATTACAGCTAATTGGTAAGTAATTGTGCATAACAAAACTCATACACGCATTCAAATATCGTATGTAATGGAAATAATTCCTTACGAAAACGGATTTTCTCGGACCAAATCACATTTAGTAACAACACACTCTTTGAAATAGAATAATTAAGTTCCTGTATAATAAACGCCGATATATATGCAAAACAAATATACATGGTAAAAATAAATGTGAATAACTTTTAAAGATATCTGCACTGCTCTCTGCAAAGCGCATACAAACATACACAAACTATAGACAAGCTGTTGCGTATAAAGTAGATATACATTTTTCGTTTTTCAGGTACGTGAATGGAAAACACTGCAAGACTTATGGACCTGTGCAATTGATTGAACTTAATAAATTAATAATTAATGAATCGGAGATTCTAGACGAATGCGGTGTTGCTGCTCTTGGATTCGAGGTAAACTTAAGTTCATGATTGACCGTATCGCATTTAACTTTAATAAATACATGAACATTTATATATTTCAGCTATGCTTATTAAGACCATGTTTGAATTTGTTGTTGATAAGAAGTCCTCCAACGCTGATTTACAGTTGTGATGCGTAGGAATTAACCAGCGCAGGCATTTGACAGTTTTTGTACTATATACTTCTAGGGACAACACACGTTAGATTTTTTCACCTATACATACATGCATTGATAAACGAACATTATTTCGGTTATTAAATTAGTTAATATTTGTGCAATTGAAATAAGAACGTTAAGAAGAATGCTAACATGCTTGATTAACCCTGCGTTTGGGACTGTGTTTTGCAAGTCTAATGGGAAGATTTCTTATTTGTGTTTGTTACGATCTTCGATCACATGTTGCACATTAAAAGTGTTCGTATCTAAGCGAAATATAAAAAATACAGTTGTATACATGGGGTGAACAGGGATTGGCCTTATTTCAGAAGAAATGTTAAGCCAAAAATTTCTGAAATCACATCAATATTCTGTTGTTGTTTTTGACTTCTAATGGAAGGTAAGAATAACGTTTTGCAGTTGTATTTTCAGGTGAAACATTAAACACTTGCAGATTTTATATAAGTCAAGGAACGACAATCAATAGAGGGATAAACACGTTTTCGAGGACATGATCATCTGCGGGCGCTCGAAAAATCCGTTTCTGTCCGAGTGCGCAGGACGAGGGCAGGAACGGATTTTGAGAACGCCCGCAGATGGTCATTTCCGAGCAAATGCGTATTTTCGCTACTATTGCATAAACAAATTACAAATACCAAAATAAATTAAAATAACATTAAAAACAATATGTCTTGTTCATTCGACATCGACAAAATAATTCGATTATTTCATATGACGTCATACAGTTCAAGGTTGTGTTAAACATATGCCTTACTCGGTTATCATCAGAAATGACGAGGCTTTACCTTCGGATAGGCAGTTTTCAATATAAAATTAAAATTAATACTGCCAACATATTGTCACTGAAGTATTTTAAGCATACATCAGGAACGTCGGAAGTACATAAACAATTACATTTACAGCATAGTCTTTTGAAAGTGTTGAGTAAATAACCTTGACTACATTGACGTTGCCAAAAAATAAAGCTGTTGTCACGAGAGTGCAGATTGTATAATTTGACAAGTGGATTGAAATACTCATTACCTTTATCACTGCATGCATGAGGAAACTGGTGCTTATTCAGTTCCCCATTTATGATTGGGAAGTCGTCAAAGGCTGGAGTTATTAACAAAGTTCATAATAACATCATTGAATCCAATGAATCATGGGAAGTAACTGCGCGTGGACCAGTTTATGGATAAGAAAAACACATAACAGGGCTTGAACGGCACGTGAATCGCCTTGTTAATACACGATTTCTCACGTTCAAGCCCTCCTTTTGCAAAGTTTCTTCAACCCGCCAGAGGGCATTATAGATAGAGTTTATGCAATAATAAATGCAAGTCATCTGCAATGTAATTAAGTTGTCTGTTTGATTAAGATGATTTTTTAAAATTTGTTCGCACGCCCCTTTAATGGATTTAATTATAAACCAGGTTGTTTTTTTACTGTTGATCTAGACAAGGTTATATAATAAATCTATATAGAATGTGTTCAGGTGAAAAATACTTTTGCATTAATGCGAACATACCTTCTTGAATCCCGAAATCAAACACCGGGCCCTTAGTACCAAACCTATTCTTAGTAACAAAGAAAAAAAACCTCTATCCTTACATAGAGTCCACCACTTACGATTATCTATTTACCAAACATGAAACATTATGAACATAGATAATGAAAATGTCAAGTTTGATTAGGAATTAAAGCAATTCTTGAATATTCCAATTTAAATAATAGTCAGTATTCTAAGGCGTACGTCTTATAATTGTTTGATGAATTCGGACCCGGTTTTAAGATTTAAATAGTGGTATCATCTGAGCTCTTATGGTGGGATTTCAGTTGCAATGTTCGATGACAGTGTCTATCAACAGGACTGGCAAACCATCGCAACCGGAGACAAGCGACTATATCTTTGTGGGCGAAATTCCGGTGAGATATTTAAAACCATATGAGATTGATTTTATTGATACATTGATAATCATTCCGAACCCATCTTACCACTTGCATACACTTTTTTAAAGTGAAAAGATTTTAATAATTTGGGGCAAAACTTCCTTGAGAAAGTTTGACGATTACTAATCGCTTTCAGTTTAAGTATTGAACAATCATTATTATTCATAGGAGAATAATTTTCTTTAATTTCCTGTTAAGAATTTAACAAAAAATCATCGGAAAATTATCTTTTTTCCAAAATTAGAAATGAACCTCGAAAATGTTTTTCCACGAAACAAGTCATTTTTTTTTTAAATCAGTGCCGTCGAATATGAGTTGTGCTACAGTATTAAGTGTGTAAACACTCAAATTGGAGCCGTTAACGTAAAGTTTCATCAGACTAAAACTCTTCCAAAATGTTTAATTTCATTGTCAATATGATTGAAAGGACATGTAGTTGCCTATCACTATAGAGAACACAAGAAGGTTTGTAAATTATTAAGCAAGATAAGCGTTTTCCAAATTGTTAACATTTAAAATTAGGCCCTTTTAATGGCAAGGATAAAAATGATTCGCATCGAAAAGACATTAAATATCAGCATGATACATATGTAAATGAATAGATGCCAGAAGGATCTTTTAAAACTTAAATTGTTTCCTTTTGTTTTTTCACGTGTCCTTTGATTGTTCATGTATTCTAACGTGAAGCTTATCGGCCGTCTCGGAAAAATGATATTTTAAACGACCTGTATCAAAAGCACATACTTATTCTTTTCATAAAAGAATGAAACGCGGGCAATGTCAAATTAGGTTCAACATTTGAATTATTGCTTTTCAGCGAGCATACAGTGTCGATTCGACCGGCAAAGCCGTCATCGCCATGTCACCGTTCAACACTCCAGTGGGTTGCCGAGGAAACTCCACAGAATTCATCTGTGAGGTCGAGTACAAGTTGAACATAGGTGGTGGCTGCTCGGACAGGCCGCAATGTGGCGTCCGCCTTATAGGTCTCACTAAAGCCGGCCTTGACCGGTACGGAAGCTGGCTGACCTACACAGAGTCTGTGAAGCATGGTTTTTTCTTCTCGTTTGAAAATAATACCTACATATGGGATTCCCTTACTGGAACAGCAACGAAACATCTGATTGACGGAGACACAACGGACGACATGTTCGTGGAGAAGTATTGTGCACCTGATAAGCCCATCGGTCATCGCCTGTGGGACTCATTTGCTTTGCCGGACGTGAAGGTACGAGCAAGTGGACACAGTATCAGAGTTACATATCGTGTTATGTTTGTGTTTTATTTTCTGGCCGTTTTACGTACACATAGGTTGTGCGATCAGTTCCTATTGCTTCCTATTCCTACTTCCGTGTTTTTGTCTTTTGAACGATTTAATGCATGTTGCTTATTTTAAAAGCGTTTTATTTATTCCAAAATCGCTTCTCTTCGCTTAACACTTTTCATGCATTGAATCTATCGATCTATATAGTGTTCATGTGTTATATTTCCTGTACAGATCTACATCGAGGATCAAAGCAAACTCCGATCAAAATGTGACATAATTTGGGATCACCAGAGAAAGCTACAAGTGCTTGTTAAATCGACGGGCGACAAGTATGTACATTAATTCTCTGTAGTACATTCATTTAACTCACTCTTACTCTACTTTAAGTTGTGTTTTCTATTTTACATGAGCAATTGAAAAAACAATTTAAAAACTTAAAATATATCAGAACGAACACCCTGCAACAGGTTTAATAAATAACAATACGTTTGTATGATTCCGGTATGTAAAATAGACGGGTATTCCAATATGTGACCGTATTTCTTAAGTTTGTTTCGAACGATTTACACTGAATGCTGACCAATATTATGATGAAAATACAAGCACACTGCAGCTTAACCAATAAGAAATATAATACACAACTTCCATGTTCACATGCTTTCAGACAATGGACTCTGGATATTGACAGTGTGGGAGAGTTCCTCTTTGTAAGAAGTGTAGGCTTCCCAACAGAGGTAATAATGTAAATTAATCTATTGCTGTTTTTTCGTCTCGATTCGTCTTTGATGACGGGGAATGCAATTTCGATTTATAGTTTTGATGCTTAGGAATTAACCAACGCAGGAAGTTGGTATTTTTCTACGATGCTCTATATGCATAGTAAGTGAGTTACCGGGTAAAAAGTGCTATTTTTGTAATTCTTGCATGGCGATACCAAGTACGGTTTTAAGTATTTTAGAATCATGAGATTAATTAAATAATACTTCTTTTGGCCCAAAGACCAATATATAAGAGTGGAATATTGACTCGAGTGAACTCTAAATATGCACGCAAATCATTGACTTTATTATATAATTCTTGATGCTGTGTTTCTAGATGTACTTCTTTATTATGTAAACATTGTCGCGACAACTTATATGATACAACTTTAAATTTAAGCATACACATGATACGTTCTGGTTAATGTACTTAAGAATAATCTTGGAATTGTTGGAGGACGTCTACCATTGTTTTGTTTGAATCCAAAACACTTGTCAATATACTATTGAGCTTAAACATTGTTGGTTAATTTGTATTTTGAAAACAAAAGCATATTGTTGCAAACGTCAATAGATTCAGCTAAGGATGTTTGAGAAACAACCCTCGCTAAGAAAGTCAGAGAAAATGTTGTTGAACATATGTTTTCATTTAATCCATTGTTAGGGTCACATGAAAACTGAAAAGTGCGCGGAGTCATCCAATGGGGTGTGCGTGTGCGGTTGGACCCACAGGGATGGTAACAAGATATTCTCATACGGAATCTGTGGGGGACTCAAGGTTAATGGCTTCACCTGGGTGTCTGATACAGAGGAGGATGTTATGTACCGTAACCAAGACGGCTGGGTAATTTTATGTTCCCTTTGTTGCATACAATCGTCTCTTGTAAGGTACCGAATATACAGCAACCTCAAGACTTATACATTCGGAACATTTTGTTAACATAAACACTCTTTTAAAATGGACAACGTCAGCGTAGCAGCAAGAGAACACACGTATTATGCTCCCTCATTTAATAGAAAAACATCAAAGCAATTAGACAGAAAAGAAAAGACATAACCCACAACACACAACAAATAATGCAACTGGGGTCGCAACAATTAACCGGCCAATACAAATCAGTGGAAGCCTTACCACCGGTAAAGAGCATCACACGAACGTCGTAGTTAGTCGGCGAATGTTCAATTTAAAAATAAATAAACAACAACCTCTGAAAATTTTCTTCGATTAGCTTTGATTATGATTTTCATAATTCAGGGTCAACTTCTAAATGGTATGGAAGGAACCTTAGAGACGAACAACGGCACAAATTACTTGTTGATCAACACAACCGATGCCCAGAGCAGAGAAAATTTCGGCGAACTTCAAGGTCTGTGTAATTTTGAGGATGATGCCTACAAAGGAAAAACGGGAAACATAATGCTGAACAGCGCCGGCTTTTTCAAAGAATGGCTGTAAGAATGCTCATTCGATATGCTTTTTGTTTGTTATGCCCCCGGATTGAAATATCGGGGGTATATTGTCTTTGGTCTGTTTGTCTGTTTGTCTGTCTGTCTGTCTGTCTGTCTGTCTGTCTGTCTGTCTGTCTGTCTGTCTGTCTGTCTGTCTGTCTGTCTGTCTGTCTGTCTGTCTGTCTGTCTGTCTGTCTGTCTGTCTGTCTGTCTGTCTGTCTGTCTGTCTGTCTGTCTGTCTGTCTGTCTGTCTGTCTGTCTGTCTGTCTGAATGACTGTCTGTCTGTCTGTCTGTCTGTCTATCTGTTTGTCTGTCTGTCTGTCTGTCTGTCTGTCTGTGCATAGATCTGCACATTTTGAGTGGTGAAATGTCAAGGTCATCCTTCAAGGTCAAAGGTCTAAAAAACAAATCCAAGGGAAGTAATAAGCTTTAAAGGGATATATTTTCTAAACCTGCCAAATGATATGTTGAAATTTTATTTCAAAGCGGCGCAATAGGGGTCATTGTGTTTCTGACAAACACATCTCTTGTTTATATATGCTTTTTTCTTTTGAGCGCTTTGATAGTTTGAAAGCTGAATACGAATTTTCCGCAATACGTTTATACAATATAAATATACTTTTTTATAAGTTGCTCACATTTTACACTTCAGATTAACAGCCGAAGAGAGCATGTTCGTGCCCAAAACCAGTCCAACCCAGTACAAATACAGCGAGGATGTGTACGAATGTCATTGCCCAGCCGAAGGTGAATTGGAAGAGGACGGCGAATATATTGAGATACAAACGGAATACTATCCAATAACGACTTTCTTCAACTACAGTGGGTCCGTCAAATGCGACAAGTCATCACCCGCAATGACATCCTCTCAAATGGGTGAACCGTGGATACAGGCCCCGAAACCTGATCCGATTTCCCCGGTTGACGTCGTCCTTCACGTTATATACAAACAGCAACAAGATGGATCGTACAAGTCGTTTGCAGAATGCTTGTTTGAAAACAAGAACGAGACGCAGTACTATGTTGTGGGATGGTTTGTATCTGATTTACCTATTTTTATGACAAAATATTTATTTTAAGATTTGAAAATCTGACTAATGGACGAATTGTAATGTGCTTTGAAAATAAACATTTAAATCAAAGAGTTTCAACACGGGCTAATACGTTGATTAATGAAAGACTAGAACTAGAAACAACTAGAATACAATTTCAAAGGAAGTAGTAGCAGAAAATAAACGAAACAACAACGGTATTCATTGGAAATACTATTTTGCTTAACAGCAGACTATTCAATCGTAGACACAAGACATTTGCTTTGGTTGAAAATCACTACTTATCTGTAAATATTATTTCATACGAACCATTGACACAATTTGCGTTCAATAATAAATCCTATTAAACGTGTCGGTATTGTCATTAAATTGATCGTTATAAATTTAAAAGAGAGGGACAATATATTTTTTATGCCATATAAAGATATTTAATTATTGTTGAAATATTCCTCGGTCATATTCATATGTTTGTTTAAGTTTTCGAGACTTAAATATTCAATATTCAATAAACTAAATCGTAAATACTCGCTTTAATATAGCTAAATGCCATTTTATTTCATATCTGGATATTTTATTCAACAAAGATGTCCTGTTAAGCTATGTCCATTAACATCGTTTGAAAAAGAGACCGGCCAGTATTATGCTCACTGGCGAATTGTACAACCATTTTCCAAACAATGAATTTAAAATGTATCACACTTTTGGAAAAAATAAAAAACAATATGTATTACTTGATAGCTGACGTTGTAGTTATGAAAGTTGTATTTTTGCTGATAAAATGCTTCAATTAACTATCAATACTTTTTGCCATTACTTATTTAAATGCATGGACAACAATAATGTGACGTACTTGTTGAAGTCAATGCGGTTATGCAATTCATATTCCTTAATTAGCGTATATTTAATGAAACCTTATCCTTCTTCAATGTGACAGTTTATGCACTAGTGTCTTAACAAATACGTATTGTAACTATAGTATATACATGTATGTTTGGTTTAGGTACGCTGATGCCGTATCAACCCCGGAATATACGACAGGCATATCAAAGGCAAACGTTGCCGGTTTCAACGCTGTTTCCGTGTCCAATCTTGTCGCCGCCTATCGCGCAAATCCTACGTTATCTCAAACATGTGCCATTAATCGCAGGGTAAGTTTAATTATTCCGATTTACAGGAATCAACTACAACCGGTGTAATCATCATTTTCCAAAATATTATTCGCTTACTATTTAGTAATATACAAGTGTCATTTGAGTACTATTTTACCGCATGACTGTCAAAAATGTTGAATTTGAATATACTTAATAATCATTAATAATAATATAAGTGTATACAATATGCAGCGGTACAGCTCAATGCCCAATTGTGATGTTTTACTCAACTTAACTACAAACATCTTTGTATAACAGCTGTTAGTAATGGTTTTAATCATTTTCATGGTGAAACATTTGGATTATGATAACCTCGGTCTTGGAAAACCGAACTTAACACGTGCGCGCGCGAAACGTATGGTCACAGATTAGCCGGTGCACAGGCTATTAAGGGACGACACTTTCCGCTTTGTATGGACTTTTTGTTTGAATGTCTTCTTTTCTTAACGAACAGCCGGTCTGCCCATAACGAGGATCATTGAACATATTTGGCTTGAAATTGCGTGTATTCTTCTAAGACGTAAAACATGAAGTTTTTAATATGGCTATTACCTAAGACACAGCGTACCAACTGGACATGAACCAGAGGGGGTAATCACGTGATAGTCAAGATGACGACGTATATGCCGCTTCGCTTATTTTTCGCCGTTGTATACGCTTTATTACATTTGTTAAATGTTTAAATGACGCTTACGTTTAAGCCATATCAGTTAACATGTTATAATTGTTTATTTCGTATTAAAATTTGCGTTATATATCGACTTTACTTCCCGCAATTGTTTGTAGTGGAGCTTTAATTATGTCACCGCACTAAGAAAGTTCGCACCGAGTAAAGTCGAAATTAAGAGCGAATATCAACACGAAATACACGCTAGTAACGTTCTGGCTGATTTTGCTGGAAAGTGAGCTTCCTTTAAATAATAAATACAAGTAATAAAGGGCATAAAACGGCGAAAAATACTTGCCGCGGCACGAACTTCGCCATCTTGACTTTCACATGATTATCCCCTCTGTTCGCATGACTAAGTACTTACTTTGCAATTGGAATGTGCAGTTACCTTCCGCATGTTTGATTAGCCTATAGCATGGTTTAATTCTTACTTTGCAGTGGAGATGTGCAGTTACGGTTGTTGATGCCACCGGAAAATCTCTTCTGCCTGCCGTAGCAAGCAAGTATGAGGACATCATCAAGGTAGATTATGCTTAGTCTTCGTATTGTGTTATGAAGAATATTGACTGAGTACCGAACTTATTCAGCGACGTGGTTTGCCATTAAAACGACGGCTTCAATGCCCAGAACACAGTCTATTTATATTGAACAGTATTTGTATTATAAAAGATTCAAGTTTTAGTCTTCGTCTTTTGTCAAAGAGAATATTAAGTGTGTACCAAAGTGAATCAGCGATGTGGGATTCTATAAGAACTTAAATGCACAGAAAAAAGTTGTTAAAACGGAACAGGATTTGCATTATAAAATATTAATTTGAATGTGTGGACCGTGGTGTCATGTATATTCAGTTAAACATGGTTGTATCATTAAATTTATAGTTTTGTCTTTGTATATAAGATTTATTTTAAGAACTCACGGAAACCCCTCCCGTAAACAACTATCCTGACAGAAGTTAGTCAGCAATAACATATAAGCACGCGATTAATTATTGCAAAAATAAACAATATGCTTTTATACCTTTTTGCTATTTCTTTGCAGATTGAAACTAAATACGTTAAAATGAACCGAGGAGCCAGTGCGGAAATCCTCTACACCATCAACGTTCCTATCCTGTGTCAACCGGGAACAAAATGTGGAATCAACGTAAAAGTCTATGATGAAAGTGATGCTTATAAATGCGAAAACTCAACGCTGGCCGTGCGGGTAAGCTTCATGTACTTGAAAACATAACCGAAAATATAGACACGTGTAAAAGTGCAATCTTGTATGTTTATTTTATGTGGCAGTTGGCCACTTACCCTAACTAAAGACCCTCTTAGTTATATACAGCTTGACATTTTTTGGCATTCAAAGTATTTGACAAGAAATATATATTTTTACAAATTAAGACCATCGAAACGGCCACTAAATCGTATTATAACAATACAACTACATATTCGACTGTTGTTCATGAATACAATTGACCGTAAACAGCGATCCAAAAAATCAAGTTCAACTATATTAAACTCTCATCGGACCCTAATCAACACAGATGCAAAAGCTTTCTGCGATAAAAACTATTTACCCACTGACTAACTTACGTGATAACCAAAGCAGAAAAATAGACGAAAATAAAGGTTTACAAAACACAAAAAAAAACAAACGCACGCATCCAAAGAGTAACATTTTTATACTTATAAATGCAGCAAATTTAAAAACCTTGTTCCAATAAATTGATGTGTTCCTGGTTTTTCCTGGCTTTCAGCACAAAAGCATGTGCGGGGACATCGTTGCAGGTGCAAATAATATTGCGAGCACCACTGACAGTATGAACAAGTCGATAAAGATTACAACAAAGAACAACAACTGGTTTGAGCTAAAAGACACGTTTACGCTGACCATGGAGATAGAAGGCTTTGGAAAGGTGGATGAATTCTGGGACAACTGTAAACTTAATACGAAAATCAAGGTATTCTTTTCTTTGGTTCACATTTACAAGGAACACAGTAACTGATCAAATGCTTAGTATGGGGAATTTACTTCAGTTCTAATGTAGTTGAATCGACGTACAAAACATTATGTATGTTAAAATGATAAAGTTCCACGATACATCTTTTATGAGTTTTACATATACCTTTACATGCCAAATATATACGCTGATAATGTTATGAGACGATGTATTCACCTTAGTGTTTTTAGTTAAACGTCTAAAACAATCAAAATCGTTTGTTTACATTATGAATTAATCTATAATATAAACCCTTATTTCTCGACACTTGCATAAATTTAAATCATTTGTCGAGGAAATAAATCATTTAAGTGAATCATTCATGTAACGTGTTATGGACTAACTTGTATCTAAAATTCCATTTGATTAATTGATATATACAGTTTATACATTATGAGTATTTGACGTGGATTTTAAACGTCCATAACACGAGTCCACATTTTTGTGCATGAAAAACATGACATATGTGAGACAGCAACAAGTTGCGTCTCGAAATTAATCATTTGGATTTATGTTCTCAGAAACGCTCTTATTTGAAAATAACTTTTATGACGAGTTAATTATTCATTATACACTATTTTGTTCTGCCGGACAGAGGCGCATGAATGTCTGAATAGCTTCGAAAAGAACTAAATGCATTAATAATTATAGATTCTACGCCAAAGCATGCGGTTTGTTCCTGGTAATGTTTCATAAATTCATAATGCATAATTAATTAACGCATTATGTTAAAACTTTTTTGCGGGTTTAAGTGTAATAGTGTTCATTGTAGTAGTAGTGGCATCACATTTTGAGTTGGTTGGGATCACATTGATGAGCTACTGTCTGAGTCAATAATGCGACTGCTGTTTGGAATCAGAATTACATTTTCATTAAATTTAAAGTATTTGTTACAGTAGATTTATAAGCTTCGCTGGGGGTTTGTTGTTTTTTTCGTTAAAATTTCAGTGGACGCCAAATTTCCTAAACAAAAACCTTATTTTAATTTATTAAGATTATTCGTTTAAGACCAATAATACATTATTACACCGTATTAAATCGATAGTATTAATTGTTTGATAGGTCGAGGTCGAAGACTTCAAAAACTACTGGATGCATAACTACTGTTATTCAAACAATGATCCTCGAATCGGAACTTTCGACGGGGCGTAAGTGTTCTTATGTTGTGAAAACCATTAAGCGAATACCGAAATGTTTGTTTGTTTCAGTATTATAGACAAGCTTAAAACTAAATCACATATCATGCCAGTATCACATTCTATGCACATTTAATGTTACGTTCAAGATAAAACCATTAGATAAACTGATTAAAACAACAAATAATTCCATTGACTGGTCATATATGGTTATTCCAGTTGCAATATATGTATATTTTTTGCGCTGATTTAAAAAAGGACCAGAACGTGTGAAATAAGAGATCATCTCTCGGCTGATTTATAATTACCACACACTATTTTAGAACCTATATGAAATTTGCATTATTTGCATTAGATAACGAAAAGTTTTTTGCAATTAAAATAGCTATATACATAATATCCGCAAATTTTCGTTTGCAGCTACTTCAGCTTGAACAATGCCGCGAACTATACGCTGTACAAGCACAAAACACTTCCTATTCGGGTAAGAACAATGCCGGGAACTATACGCTGTACAAGCACAAAACACTTCCTATTCGGGTAAGAACAATGCCGAGAACTATACGCTGTACAAGCACAAAACACTTCCTATTCGGGTAAGAACAATGCCGGGAACCATACGCTGTACAAACACAAAACACTTCCTATTCGGGTAATGCCTGGACACTTACAAATATGTTTAGCAATCCCTCTTAGTTGTATTTCGGATGCCTTTAAACCACGACATGGCTGTTCTATTTGACGGACATACCTGATTAAACAATAAAGATGACTACCTGTTTTATACACGGTTTTAGGATCAATTAATGGTTTGTTGTTCAAATGCTTCATTTACAGTCCTAAAGGTTGAACAAATATATTGCCCAAATGGTGCAAAAAGGTATGACACGTGCCTTCTAATTTCAATATCACATGGTATATTTTTGAACCGATGGAGCGATATATACCACGTTAATTTTTCTAAGTTTTTAATTATGTTGATTGATTGTCATGTTGCTACGCGACATGTAATAGACATATGTGCATGTCAATTTGAGTTTGAAAATATAGGTAACTATGGTAACATTTAGTGTATGTAAAACCTAGTTAAATACCAAAGGCAATGTCGTGTCGAAAAAGAAAAGGTTTGTAATAAAAAAGTTGAATAATGATGGTCGCAGTTGACTCATAGCTGAAATAATAGCCTATGGGCTGAAGTCAAGTTTTGAAATGATAAAAAAACTACATATGGTTAGGTTATTCTATAAATTCCATTAAAACCTCAACACGGAATGGCGATCGTTGTTTCTGACACTGAGCTTACAGTTGAAGATTCCACACTGCAATTTTAAAGTATGTTACACAGTAAAGATTATCCTGGTTATCAACAAGTGGCTTAATGTACATACATTTTCTTGAAAATTATTATTTGGAATTTTTGTTTGGGTTAACGTCAGGTCGGTCAAAAATAGTATTGTGGTTGTTTTGTTCACGTCAGGTCGAAATAGAAACCGAGATATGCAATGGAGGATGGGCGGCATGTACGTGTGGTGTGACGGTAAACGCGGGCACGGATGTGTTCGCAATCAACCATTGTGGGGGTTACCACTTGATCAAGACGATCCAGAATACCGAGAAGATCATGAGTGTAAGGGAACTACCCGGGTACATGCATACAGTAAGTGTCGGTAGGGAACTCCCAGGGTACATGCATACAGCAAGTGTCGGTAGAGAACTCCCAGGTTACATGCATAGAGTAAGTGTCGGTAGGGAACTCCCAGGTTACATGAATACAGTAAGTGTTAGTAGGGAACTACCAGGGTACATGCATACAGTAAGAGTCGGTAGGGAACGCCCCGGGTACATGCATACTTTAAGTGTCGGTAGGGAACTTCCAGGGTACATGCATACAGTAAGTGTCGATAGGAACTCCTAGGTTACATGCATACAGAAAGTGTCGGACCATTTACTCACATAAAAAGCATTGAAAATTAACAGTTTTACTTATGAAGGTTGTATTCATAGATACACATTCACTCATTCAGTTATTTCCTTGCACATACCACATCGGGCATTAGTAAAAAACACAACATTGTGAATACCAATGACATTTGTGGAAGGTAACATTTATCACACATGCCCTTATTAAATGTTTGATACAAAAGGATATATCCCCTTGCCACACATATCATCACACATTTCAGACCATGCTTGTCATAATGAAGAGAAAATTTATATTAAAAAAGAGAATCATGGGGTCAATAGTTTGTTGTTTAATTGCATTCTTTTTGTTTTCGAAGAAGGAAGATGCTATCAAATACACACAATGATTACAAGATTGACCTATTTAACTAAATAATAATGGTCATTTTATTCTATCTGTCGCTTATCACGAGGATAAAAGTTCTATTAACTTGTATCTTCTTTCCATGGCTTTAAAATCACACTAATCGCTCATTCGGTTGTTATGTTCTACCGAGATGATAGAACGTCCGTTTATTTAAATGTAATAGCCTAGGGATAACACGAAAGTCCCACTAATCGCTTATTCCGTTGTTTAGTTTTACCACGATGATAGAATGTCCGTTTATTTGAATTAAATGGGGTTAACACACAAGTCCCACTTATCGCTTATTCCGTTGTTTAGTTCTTCAACGATGATAGAACGTCCGTTTATTTAAATTTAATTGGGATAACACGAAAGTCCCACTCATCGCTCATTCCGTTGTTTAGTTCTACCTGCCGCAAGGTACCATGATCAACGTTGACTACCACGTGGGCACGTTCTGGAAGACGATGAACGTTCAGATCTTCCCGTCGCCCGACGATATGGACAACACGGAAGGACTTTGCGGAAACTTCAACAACGACTGGGAGGACGACTTTACCCACAAGGGCGGAGCTGTAACCTTGCCACAGGGAGATAGGTACTGGAATTGGTTCTTCCTCTTCGAAGACCCGGTTGAGTTCAGCGAATCATGGAGGTGAGTTGTATTTTGGCTTGAATTGTTAATTATAATTTTTGCAAAAGCGAAAAAACTTTGTGAATGTAAAACTAATAAACAGAATCATAGCGGTAATAATATATATAGAACATATAGGGATTGTACTCTTATCACGCAATCAAATAGATTAAACGGTTAATTTTCACAGCGTATCGTTGATATGTAGCCTATGGCATTGACACAAAATGCCGACGTTTGTTAACTGTACACATATGCTTTTATAGAGAAGAGACTCCATTGTTGCAATTGGCCCAAGAGGGAAAGCTTGATGGCGTGCTGAATCCATGGGCCGATGATTCCAAGTACTGCGTGTGTCCATTGGTGGGTGGATCGCGTCAACCAATGTGCCACAAGAAGGAAGACAAGCAGTGCACAAACTCAAAGGTCTTTTGTCATTTGAGATTCTTTGCATTGTGCCGCAATTAGTATTTCAGCCATATAAGTGAGGCTAGTTAGCTTACTCAAACATGTCTCAAGTAAGCTGGTTCAACAAGTACTTTTTTTATCCAAAGTGAGGAATATAGTTTAAAATACAAGCCTCTTTCTCAAATCTTTCAATTGTTTATCAATATTATTAGCATCTTCTTAACATTTTTGTCTTATTAAATATATTTACGTTGAAACACATGGCTGAGGACCATGTCAAAATTAGATTTCTTCCTCCAATATTATTGTAATGCCATTAAAAGATTATCGCGCACTTTTATAAGCGGAAAGTGTCGTCTCTGGGCGGACACTTTGCGTTTTTCCGGTACGATGATCATATATTGTTAAAAAACATAGGTCTACGCTGGAAAGGAGAAGATTATAATTGAGGAGACGAAGAGGTCCGTGGATAGTCAGCATATGGATGACCTTGCGGAACGATTGGGGATGCTGGGAAGAATGAGGGAGATGAACAAACTTCAGCGAAAAAAGGTTAACAATTTGAAATTTGAATCGTGCTGTAAAGGCGACCGGTGTTACAACTTATTGAAACGTATTGCAGTAGCAAAGTAGTTTTGTTATGGAAATGCTTTGTAGTATTGATCATTGTTAAACGGGGTTTACATGTTTTATTTGGGCAGTGTAAAATGACAAAAACAATATATGAGCCGTGCTCTGTGAAAAAGGGGGTTAAATGCATGTGCGTTGAGTGTCGCCCCATATTAGCCTGTGTAGAGCGCACAGTCTTATCACGAATACTTTCCGCCTTAATTGGATTTTTGCTAAGAAGAGACTCTATGTAAACGAAAAAAATCATAAAAGCAGAAAGTGTCGTCGCTGATAAGCCTGTTCGGACTGCAAGGCTTATATGGTACGACACTTTTCGCACATGAATTAAACCCCCTTTTCGCAGAGCTCGGTCAATATCGAAATATCGTTGAATACATACAACATGATACAAAGTAATAATTTAAAAGTTATTGGTCATGTCATGTAGTTTATTAGTGGTTGACACAGTTTTAATATTGTATGGTGATTTTTGGTTCTGTAATTCTACATTGTCTCACACTTTCTTCTACAAACATACCTCCATTTAAATATCATACTGTTCAGGTTCATGAAATAGAAGCTTAAAATGTAAAAATAAAATATTTGAATGTCCGTATTAACTGTGAACGCGTTTTGTAGAGGGAAGCTGAAGAGTATACCAAAGCAGAAATAGACGATGCAAAAGCTAAATGCGAGGCTTACCTAAAAGATGACTGCATGGACGGAATAACAATACTTGGAAATAAGACAGAGAAAAGTACTCTGGACTGCGCCAGGGATCTTGTGGTATGGTCACTGGAATGAACACTGAGATAATCGTTTATAAGTTTAAACTTTATTATTGAAGGTCGATTTCATCTAACGCCTTGAGCTTCTTAAAACGCTATTTGGTTCGTTTCCAGGGTATAACCAGTACATGTTGTCTTAAGGGAGGTCTAAATAATGTCCCCGACGTATGGTTCAGCCCAGAACCATTACACCACGGATACCTATCGTATATTAAATGATTGAACGATAATTATATATTGAATTTCATGTATTATGATACTGAAGTGTTTCCTCGTTAAACAGGTAAAAATATCAATGAAATATGCATAGTGTTAGTACAAATAAACAACAACGATTTAAAATTCAAATTAAAAAAAACGCACTTAGTTTTAAAAGTTTTTTTGAAAATACACAGTCATAATACAGTTTCAGCATAAGAATAACTACTATAGTTTTCACATGTACTTTAACGTCGCAGTTCTAGTATATACAAAGCATAAACATTAATATGTGCATCATTTCGTATAACAATGGTGGACTACCATGAACGAAACACGTGTCGAGCACGTTCTTGCTGACTTTGCAGCTGAATCCAAACGCATCGGATGCCCAACAAGGCAGCTGTCGTGCAGTGAAGACCACCATAGTCACCACTTTTGTCAAGGACACAGAGGCGCAGGTATTCAAAACGCATCGAACGATTGATTCTACAGTTTACTTGTATTCTTTACAAAAATAATGTAAGAATTACGATTACTATTAGCAAATTACCTAACGTTTTACGCATTTTTGGTTATGTTAGCGTATTAAATTCACTGTTGACGTTATACGGATATAGCTCAGGTAAACACGGTGAATGTTTTCATATTATGGCCAATTTAACTCTTTTCAACCTTTTTATAACTTGTGAAAAAATAATGATGACTGTTGTTTTTTAGAAATGGTCATTTAAAACTACAAACTTTAATACATGTGCTTATTATTTCTGTACATTTAACACGGATACTAATATGAAAGCGTTTTTATTTCTCTGCGCAATAAAATGTAATATCTCTCTCTTTATCTTTAAACAAAAGATGAAACGGGATCTAGTATATGTGCAATTGTGTTTTACAGGATACATACAAAGAACAATTCGCAAAGGTCAAGAAAATGTGTATCGACGACTGTAACGGAAATGGGAAATGCAATGGTTTGCTCTTTAGCAGATTTTTGTTTATATAAGAGGTCACGGTGTAACTTAATTTTCTTACCAGATGATTGTGATCGTAAGTGTATATTAGCGTTTCAGCATGCAATTCTTAAAAGGAATGTTTCACAGTTTGACAAAATAGCACATTTCAAAACACATTTCCTGATTAAATTAATATACTCAAAACAGCATATCAGTTTTAATTAGCTGATAGCTTTCTATGAACCATCGAAAAGTATAAAATAAAACGGATATACTATAATTGTTTTGAAATAATTACATGAGTTGGAAGGTTTCTAAATCTTGTTACGTTATTACTACCGGTGCATTGAGATTGCAGTTCTTTATTATTTTTTTTAAAATAAATCCATCTTAAAGACAAGGAGCCTGCGAGTGCGATGGTGACTACGACCCCGCTGACGAACTGCTCACTGAGCCGCAGTCAGAAACCCACCCTGCAGGGCCTGAGTGGAGGAGGGCTCAAGGACGGCAAGTGTGACCGGAATGCGGGCCGGCTGCAAACGCGTTCACCATTGCCACAAGCGGATGTACATCACAGAGTACATGCAAAGCGAATGTTACCACGGTAAAAAAACGTGTTATGTGAACTTGTGTTCAGGGCTTATTGTTCCGATGATTATAACGTTATTATCAGTGCGGAATAAATGTATTATTTATTCATATTTGTTAATTCAAAAAAAGTTTATGTAAATAGTGTACTTACAGAAAAAAATAATAAATTCAGAAAAGTAAGGTTTTAATCTAGAACTCCCGATACCAATACTAACTTCTGTTAAGAACCAACACGACCCGCTGTATGTTTATACCAAAACAATACAAAACAGCAAATGTACATACAAACCCAACATGCAACATACAATGACAAATATAATCTCTAATCTATAGGTTATTTTAAACAATGTTATTATATTAAAGTGGACCGATTTCTTCAAGTTCTACATCGCAGTTGGTTTCTCCTTTGAAAGTACAATGCAGGTATTAATAAACCCAACATTCAAATGCTTGTATTTTGTATGCCTTTCATAGCACTACAGTGATGAAACAAAAACAGTCACAGAAAAGGAGCAACCCTGTACATGCGTAAACGGTTTTGATGTCGAATATGACGTCAGTGCCATAACAGGTGCCCGTCGGCGTCGATCCAGTGACACCGTGCCTCTTGGAACAACGGTATGTATTGTGTGCATTGATCCACGCAACTGTCTGATATTTTGCTTTTTATTGATTAAAAGACTGCAGATAACTGTATTTGTCGAACCAAAAATCACTTTGCACAATAGTACGTGTTCAATGTCACCGTGATATCTGATTTATGCATTTACATCATTAAGTTATATTTGAAGAACCAGCCTTGAGTGTGGACATTTGCGACCTTCATTTAAATTTCATATTTGCAATTAGCATATATACGGTCATAACTGTTAAATAAAATCAATAAGAATTAATTGCGCAGTTAGTTTGCTATTGTGAATTATATTAATTAGAATTTGATTGACATAAATGATCAGAATAACACCAAATAACTAATCAATTTACGAATTAAGAATGACCATGTGTTTAGTCATTCAGAAAACAAGTGTTTATTGTTTTTCGAAGATGTCATGTAAAATGTCACAGTATTTCGTCGCATTGTGCATATAGTCGTCGTGAATATATATATATATATATATACATCAGCGTTTAAATTCAGACTCCTCGTTTTCGTTATAGGTTGGCGTTGCAGTCAGCAATGACGGTAGCACATACAGCGAATCAGCGTCCAACGTTGATATAATTCTGGACATGCACTTGCATAACAAAAGATGGGACAAAGTTTGTGCTCGCCGTAAGTTGTAATCTTTTCATCTGGATGCATTAGAGGTACCTTCTAACAATCAAGGTCATTATTTGCTAGACATGTATGCATTATTACAGAGTTGATACATAATACAAATTGCCTAGTGCTATTGTGATAAATTATTTATTGCTTAAAAGAAATACTACAATAACTACCGATAAGCACTATGAAATGGTCAGCATCAATGTTTTCACCAATCTTTTAACAAGTTTTTTTTCAAACTTCCACAGGTGTATTATAGTTGAAATTTTTTGCAATAATACTAACTATTTATTCTTTGGTAATAACTGTTTGCGCCTTCTTCTGAAAAACGAGGCTTAATTTATATGATAAGGTATCGTCACCAGTACAAGACTGCAGTTCGCTTATTCTGATCAGGGACGAAACTGTCCGCTTTAAACAGCATTTTCGCTAGAGAAGAGCTTTCTTTTAACGAAAAATGCCATACAAACGGAAAGTTGTCGTACCGGTTAAGCCTCTGCTGCGGACTACACTTGCGTAGCTGGGGGCCGTTTCATCAAAGATCGTACGACAATCTTAATTTACGACCTAATTTTGGAGACTGAAAATACAAAAAGCTGTTCATCAATATGCATTCAAAATATAAACCATATGTGAGAAAACAATGAAATGAATAACAGACATACGGAAAAATAATAGTATTATTATTTGATGTTTAGTTAAAATGCGTCTTTGAAATATGTGTCGTATTCCAATTTTTGTCGTACGATCGTTGATGAACGGACCCCTGGGCCACCATTTACGCGCATGCATTCAGCATGGGTTTCCCCGAGTCGGGCTCAACTTTGTTTACATTCTAGGCTGGTACTGTCTCAGTGGACGGCCGTCTGCTATGCTGCTGCGGTACCGAAAATGATGGATGTTATACCTGTGATATGGCCAACAGATTGAATTGGACATATCTGTTAGTCACGTTTCACTTGTTGTTGTTTTGTAATTACGATATTAAATTGTTAAATGAGTAGTATTAAAATCTTGTTTTGAAAAAAATGAATCATTTCATACATGGTGTAATTGATTAATTATACATCAATACGGCAAATCACTATTAATTCATGTTTCCATGCATGACGATATGGGCATTATATAATTGCATTATATTTGACGAAACACTCTTAATTTACATCGAAACTAGGAAAAAAAACATTCTCAGTTAGTAATATCAATTAAAAATATCGGTTTCGAAGAAATTTCAGTGGCGTATCGTATAGCCAAATGTTGTCGTTTTTGACATTAACTGGAAAATGGACTCAAAACCATATTCATGAGATAAATTAAGTTTATTGTCACTTGTTAAATGAGAATTATCTATAAATAACATATTAATAATACTCTTTTTATAAAAAAAAATAATAAACATTAATTATAAATTATACATTTATAATAATAAATATAAATGTTATAAACATATTTTTTGATGGTGTGATTTTACATTAATTTAAATGATTCAATATTTTTTAGATTGGAATAGTGATAGTTTTATTCACAAATATGATGTCTCTAAATTCTTGCAGAATGATTACTGTGAGATCGGTGGTACTTGTTACAATGAATCGGATGCCAAATCAGCTGCTGAATCGTGCCTCACGTGTGTGCCAACAGCGAGTCAACAGAGTTCACCCAGACGGTAATTTGTATAAGATTACCTTTTATTAGCTAACCAAAAGGAGGACTTCACGCACTAATTCATTAAATGTACTAAATGAAATGTTTTCGAGAGATAGTTGTTCTACTTTCTGCTTAGCTCTATTAAATTGACTAAAGTATTATAGAAGAAATGCACATTGTCCACGATCTTTACTTAAGTTTTCGCGATCTCATTAGTGGATATCGTAGCTCCCGAGCAGTCTTTTTCGAATGCGCGTGCTGACCTGGATCTGCGCTGGCCGCATATGGCATTAGACCCATTTTCAGGGGTCATATTATGACTGTTCCATTCACTTGCTGGAATATACAATTAGCATGAGTACTTAAAAGTACTGCAAAACAATTATTATTATTCAGATGCTTATTTTCGTGCATTTTCGCGGGTCGTGTGAAACAAGAAATCAAAAGGACAACGAACGTTTAAGTCCAAAGTCTTTTATATCAGACAATCATAAAATCCACAAATTGTATATCAAGCGAAAATACCAAATTGTATTTATCCACAAAATATCATGCTAACAAAACACAAATAAATACGCAGTAGGAATATTTTTACAATCGGCCAATGTCAGTTTAATATACAACATGGTAACCTAGATACTTTTAACTATGATATTATTGAGATATGTCGATGATTCGCTTTCAAACGAATCAACGACTTTCCCTTTAACAAGTAAATATTTTGTTTTACACCTTATTTCAGGCTGACACCTGTGTCATCGATAATCAATTGTTATGATAACAAACGGCTTCGAGATGGGAATACCCTGTCGGTATTGCAACACAGACATGGACATTACATTCATGGACAATGAAGGTTTGATAAAGAAGATATTTTCCAAAATTAAAGCCCGCTCTGAAAAACATGGTTTCATGTATGCTATGTATGGTTTCATCCCATATAAGCCTGTGACGTATGCACACTGCAATCAAAAGACGAATTTGTGGCTTTTTTGTTTGTAAGTACCTTAGTTTTGGTAATATTCAAGTACAAATTTTCATTTTATTAGAAGCGAAAGTGAATATTGGTCAAGACCTAGTCACCAGTGCAGTACTATTCTTTTTTGTGATCAATTAACTGCTGCAGTCAGTGAACTCGTATAGAAATATCTGTAAATCCAGACAGGAAGTTGGGTCATGGCCACCAGACCCGCAACTACCTTGATTGTTGTAAAAATACTTTTTATATATGAAACATTCAATAAGAGCGGACAGTGTCTTATTTCATTAGCCTGTGCTGACTGCACAGACAAAGCTGGGACGATCCTTTACGCACAAGCATGAAGCTTGGGTTTCCTTAAGCGCGACTTATTTTTATTTTCGAAATCGCAAAGGGCTTTTTTTTTAAATAAAAACTTATCGTAGAAATACATAACATATATCCCGTTATATCGGAACATGTCTTCCATGAACACGCATATTTGATAGATAGAGTGCTGTATGAAGGAACACGCTTCTTTAACACAGTAATCTTAAAGCGATAATCGTGAATGGTATTGCGAGTTTGAATATTTTGTCAATAATCGGATAGGTTGAGGATGTATGACATTCTGTATATGTTGATATATATACATTGCGTGTTTTAAATATCTCGCTATTCATTGAAGTTTGTATAATGTATCTTTCATAAACAGGACGACACGTGCTTTATCTCGGGTGGTTGCTATGACGACAAAGCCGACAATCCATTGAACGGCTGTCTGTATTGTGACTCAGATGAATCCATCAGCGACTGGCAGACTCATGTGAACAAGACAGGTGAGGATCCGATTGTTATTCAACGTGTGTTTTATAAATAATAGACGTTGAAGTATTGTGCGTTAATAAAAAAAGTTCGTTCTGAAATAAAAGCTTCAGCGTTAGCTTACATTTTTCAGACAATTATGGTATAAATACTCGCATGTGATGTGCTTTAAATGTGTTCTTATATCAGCTACGGTTTGATTTATAAAACGAAAAAATGTCAGACTGTCGAAGTGTATTAAATATTGATATTTTACAACCAGAATGTCAATTTTTGCTAAAAGAAACATCAGGAAGAAGCTACAAACCTTTCTTCAAAATAGTGTTTAACATCAGAATAATGGCTGATATTTCAAACTCATGTCATTGTTTGCTTCATCAGAATAGTACAGTATATAACAAACGTGTTTGCCATCATAATGGCAACTTAAAAAACCTACTAAATATGTATCCCATCAATTCATGTTACAAACTAATATTGTTTCCTAGGTCAGCTTTCGTTGCAAATAGATTGTTCTTCGACTAATACATGTGTTTCTTTGTCAGAAAAGTCCAAGATTCAAAAATAATACTTTACTGTGTTGTAACTTAACATCGTTAATGACCCATGTCATTTACTAAACAAAATCGGAATGCAGAACAAATATATTCGTTCCCATCTGTATTTTTTGTAAAAAAAACTTATAATGTCCCCATCAGAATGCCTATCCGAAAAAGACGCGGTGTCCGGAGCTGTCATCGCGGCTGCTGTAATCGTCCCCATTCTGGTGTTAGGAGGAATCGGTGCGGGAATACTCATCTACAAGAAAATGCAGACGAAAAAGATTATGGATGCAAGGTACGGAAATTTATCATCCTCTGAGATGATATATTATGTGAGTATATAGAGATATGGAGATACTTAATCAGCTAATGTGCATGTCATGGCATAATGAATTAGTTGTGTATTTTGTTTAGACTTCACCAAGAATAGCATGTGGAAGATATATAGCTAATTTCCGGTGTAGTTTTAGATTGAATATTTTTGCTCAGACAGATTGGATCATTTTAGACATTTTGAGAATATAACTAAAAAGCATGTCTGGTACAATATTCTTAATCACGAACAAGTCGTTTTTGTGTTTATAGTGTATGCTTAATATGTTTTATAAATTATCTATTTGGTCAGAACTTTTGTTTAATTTCATGTCTAGATTTAATTTTTGGGCCATCTTACATATTGATTTTGAATATTTATAGTTGCTTTAAGCGAAT
>NC_068360.1:13715177-13805177 GCF_020536995.1 Dreissena polymorpha
AGGTTCTTGGTCTAAGATCTTGCTCATAATTCAAGATCAAATTTCAAAAATAAGAAATCAGTTAGACATTATACAATCTTTAATTCTAAAAAGGCTTCATAATGGCAATTACTTCGGTAACATGGTACTCTTCTTTAAATATGTTTATTATTATTATCTTGCAATTAAGTGCAGACCTCTGAGGATGGTAAACTGTATTTATGGACGTCTGCCTGTCCCTAGGCAGAAAAATTGTAACGTCAAGTACTCATAAACTTTCCATGCACACAATTCAAACTTGAATACATTGTTTCGTATGAGATGAAGTTTTCCATGTTTAATTTGTATAACCCTATGTTAAAAATTGCCAGAGTTATGCCCCTTTTTGTACTTAGAATTTTTATATCATGATTATTACAGCTTACTGAATTTTATGCCCCCAGTAGGGTGGCATATAGCAGTTGAACTGTCCGTCAGTCAGTATATCAGTCAGTCTGTCGGTCCGCCCGAAAAAACTTTAACAATGGCCATAACTTTTTCAATATTCAAGATAGCAACTTGCTTTTTGGCATGCATGTGCATCTCATAAGCTAAACATTTTGAGTGGTGGAAGTTGAGGGTCAAGGTCATCCTTCAAGGTCAAAAAAAAATTAAAAATCAAAGCGGTGTTCTCCTGAAGCTGCACATTTTGAGTGGTGGAAGTTCAGGGTCAAGGACATCCTTCAAGTTCAAGGTCAAAAAAAAAATCCAAGCGGTGCAATAGGGGGCATTGTGTTTCTGACCAACACATCTCTTGTTGACCCCCTTTCTGGGTAAACTTAATGCATGTGTTTAAAGTGTCATCCCAGATAAGCCTGTGCAAAGGCAAATCAGGGATAGCATTTTCAGCTAAGTCATAATTTTGTTTGGGAAAGATTTCCTTTAATAAAAAATTCAATGAACACAGAAAGTGTTTTCTTAGATTAGCATGTCCTAAACTGGTTTTCTTGTTTATTTGTGTTGAGAAGAAACTCCTTTTATTATAAAAAATCCATGATAAAAGAAGAAAGTGTTGGACCTGATTAGCGCCTGATTTAACTGGATTTCTCATTTAGAAAAGTATTACTTTCAACGAAAAAATTCCTTGATAAAAGAGGAAATGTAAGCACATGCATTAAGCCCAATTGTCCCAGACTGAGGCTGACTACAGCATACAGCATCAGTGCGATATTCTCCTCTACTTTCACAAGCTCTAGTTTATTATCACCCGCCAAAGGCGGAGGGATATTGTTTTGGAGTTGTCTGTCCGTCCATCCGGCTCTTTTGTGTCCGGAGCCATATCTTGGAAGTGCTTTGGCCGATTTCATTGAAACTTGGTATGAGTATATATATGGATAAGACGATGATGCACGCCAAATGGCATTGTACACCATCCGTTAATAACGGAGTTATAGCCCTTTGTATCTTGAAAAAATGCACTTTTGTGTCCGGAGCCATATCTTGGAAGTGCTTTGGCCGATTTCATTGAAACTTGGTATGAGTATATATATGGATAAGACGATAATGCAGGCCAAATGGCATTGTGTACCATCTGTTAATAACGGCAGGGTTTTTTATCTGACTTAGGGGAAAGGGCCCTGCCTTTTTTGAGGGAAAAAAAATCGCGTGAAATGCCGGATTTTGGCGAAAAAAAATCACGCGAAATGCCGGATTTTGGGGAAAATAAGGAAAGTCCTAAATAATCAATTTAACTTATTTTGCTGTTTTTATAACAAATTCAAGGCAACAGATAATTTAATTATGCAATATGTTATATTTTCTACACTGGATCAGGTTAACTATGTATTTAAATTTTTTTTTTTTTAATTTTTTTTGGGTAAAAAAATGAAGTCTGGGGGAAAATTTACCTGCTGAGGGGAAAAAAATCCGAGGGGAAAGGGCCGTTTTTCGGCGGATCCAAAAGAAGGAAAAAAAGCCCTGAACGGAGTTATGGCCCTTTGTATCTTGAAAAAATGCTTACATCTGTGACAAAGCTCTAGTTTGGCGGGGGATATCAATTCAACGAATTTGCTTGTTTGTCTCCCCGTTTCCAGGTCTGAGCAGCTCTATAGCGAGCAAGCTGGTGGGGGGCAGTTTCATCAGCAAGGTGCTCTTGGCCAACGCGGACGCCCTCTGTGCAGCCGCCTCTCCTCTCCTGGAGGAGGACATACCCCTGTGAGTCTTTATCTTAGATACGTATTTTTACCCATTTGTTGTAAAAGTAAATTTAATTTAAGACCTTTCTTACTAAATTCAAGTTTTTAAGGCTTCATTTCCAACCCTTAGATACTGATGAGCAGCAAACAGCATAAAACCTGAAATAAAACCTGAATAGACTGCGAGTTGCTCTCCGGCTGTTCTGGTTTTAAGCTGTTTGCACATTTTTGCTTTGCTTCTGAGTAAGAAAGGGTTAAAGGGACTTGTTCACGGATATTTGGCATGTTTTGAAATTTATCATTAGAATCTTTAAATGGATCAATGTAAACATCGGAATGAAAAAGTCCCAGTATTAAACAAGAAAAAAAATAAGACAAAAATAAAGTCCTCCAAACCTGGGCATGAACCACTGACCCTTTGAGTAAAAGTCTAACCCTTAAACCACTTGGTAATACACATTGTATGGAATTTGATACTTACTTCGCTATCCTCGTAGTAGCACAAAAGATAATGGTAACAATAGAACTTAGTATTCAAGCATTTTCACCTTTGTAACGCTTTATAACGTTCAGGTTTTTAAATCGTCAAAGATGCATAAAATGGATATTTTAGAGCCTGGTAAATGTTCAGTATTATTGTTCGCTTGCATATAAAATTACTACAACGAACATTTGCAAATCTGAAACCATTTTTTTTTATTTTGTCAATTTACCAAACTGTGAACAGGTTCCTTAATAGAAGTAGTCTTGATCATTATTGCTACCTATTCATTAATTGAAGAAATCGCTAAATGTAAACAATGTCATTCCCTTTCCTAAGAATGGTAAATTAATAATTTAGACATCATACTTAGGTTAGGCTATTGATCTTAGGGTTGAAAATATTTAATCACCAATTTTCTTTTGTATTATTATAATTGAACATGAAGTTTCTTTTATTGATTTTAATATTAATATGAAACTTCAATAGTGGAGTTTCTTATATTGATTTAAATATTAAATATGAAACTTGAAATGTGGAGTTTCTTTTATTGATTTAATGTTAAATATCAAACATCAATAGTTGAGTTTCATAGGATAATCTTCATGAGTGCTGTTCTGGGATTGAAGCATTTGCCTTAAGTGTAATCCAAGATTAGCCTGTGATGTTTGCACAAGCTAATCGGGGACAACTCTTTCCACCTACAACAACTGGATTTAAGCTTAGAAGAGAGTTCCTTTAATGAACAATACCATTATAACAGAAAATGTTGTCCCTGATTAGCCTGTGCAAACTGCACAAGCTAATCTGGGATGACATTTATGCCACATGCATTTAGCACAGTTTTCGAGAACGTGACTTTCCACTTTAAATCTGAGGTAGTGATGTAAAATAGCAGGTGACTCTAGCCCATACCACCGCAAATGTTTGGCGGGCCCCTTGATTTTCTATGTTAAGAATGGCTATAGGTTTGCCCAATATGCTTCTTTTTCCAACTTAAAATTTCTGTTCCATGATTAGCACAGTTTGCTTCATATTTTAGCCACGTTCTGGAAAACTGAGCTTAATGCGCCATGTTCTGGGAAAACTGAGCTTAATGCACCACGTTCTGGGAAAACTGAGCTTAATGCGCCACGTTCTGGGAAAACTGAGCTTAATGCGCCACGTTCTGGGAAACTGAGCTTAATGCGCCACGTTCTGGGAAAACTGAGCTTAAGTGCATCACGTTCTGGGAAAACTGAGCTTAATGCATGTGCGTAAATTGTCGTCCCAGGTTAGCCTGTGCAGTACGCTCAGGCTAATTTTGGAAGACATTTTCCACGTTATTTGGATTTAGCTAAGAAGAGGTTCGTGTAATTAAAAGTGCCATTTTATTGGAAAATGTTCCTGATTAACCTGTACCATCTGCACAGGCTTATCTGGGATGATGGTTTGCGTGTATGCAGTCTGCATATGCTAATCAGGGCCTTCACAGGATTTTTTGTAGTGAAGAGACTTTCAATAAAAAATTCCATTATAAAACAGAAAGTGTTGTCTCTGATAAGCCTGTGCAGACTGCACAGGCTTCGGCACAGGCTTGTCTGGGGCGACACTTTCCGTATAAGCATTTAGCCAATCAAAATCAAGTTGTATTCAGTGGTTCAATCAGTTTATTCTGTGTTTTAGCGAAGAGTACAAGGAGAAAGTGTTGTGATGAACAACTACCTGGGCATAGGACTTGATGCCAAGATCACCCTCGACTTCCAGAACAAACGAGAGGAGCATCCGGAGAAATGCAGGTACAATGTCTGTCAGAAAAACAACAAGCACAAAAAAATCAAGCTTGTTACAAAGTATAAATGTACCCCTTCCTGCCTTCCCCTGTCCCCAAAATATTAACTCAGAAATACTGTATAAACATCTAGTAAAAAAGCAATTGATAGAGAATTTTAAAATACTTAATTAAAAGCGTCAGTTTAAGACAATTAAATACAGCTATCTTGAATAGCAGAATTTATATATGCATTTCGAGGAAAAATGTGGTAGCTGTTCGAAAATAGAGGTGTGACAGGTGGGTCATGGGTTGCTGTTTAAATGAATCAAATCAAAAAGCTTTTTTGGGGAAAAAAGACAGTCATTATTTTCAAAGTGCTTGCTTTTTAGGGCAAATAATTAGAGCATAAAATATTCCTAATATAAAGTATTTTTTAAAGGAATGTGCAAGCTAAAGTTTTTTTCCAACCTAGTCCTCAGTTTTGCATACAGTAGGGATAATATTAAATGGACACAGAAAATGGTCACTCTTTCCTGATATATTTGGCCGCAAAAGGCTTATACGAATACATGGTTATATTAACTCTTTCAGTGCTGGAACCGAATTTTGAAGGCCTTTGCAAACAGTTTGGATCCAAATGAGACGCCACAAAACGTTGCGTCTCATCAGGATCCAAACTGTTTGCAATTCTGATAGTATTCTTTGAAAAAAAATCTAAGAAAATGCTCATTTTAGAAATTCAGCAGACAACATTTTAGCAGGCGACAAATTTCCCAGCATGCAAAGGGTTAATAAAATAATCATAATAACAATAATAATAACTAGCCCTCTAGTGCTATATTCTAGGAGTCGAACAAAGAACCTCATGTGGTACGGTGTGCTGGGAGGGAAGGAGATCCTACAGAAGACCTTCAAGAACCTGGACCAGCGTGTACAGCTGGAGTGTGACGGCCAGAGGATCCCCCTTCCTAGCCTACAGGGCATTGTTATACTCAATATTCCCAGCTTCGGCGGAGGGTCAAACTTCTGGGGTGGAACCAAGGAAGTCGATGTAAGTGGGCTGTTTTTTGTTGTGTGTTTTTTTAAAGATCACTTGCAGTTAGCTTGATGAAGTTGTCATACATTTTTAAATAATTTTAAAAAAACTAATAATTACCGTTTTCCATTGTTTTTTTAGAAAACGCTTTCACATATTTTTGGTACGTATGTCTACCTACATGACTTAAAGGTGAAGTGTGAGTTTTGTTCAGGTCCATTGATATTTTGCGAAGCTATTGGCCTTGGACGTAGACATTTTCCATTTTCCGGAGGTTAATTACAAAATATTTTGACATATGCAGTTTATTTTTGGTATGTAAGTCTACTTACATTACTCACAGATGAAAGGTGAGTTTTGTCCCGGTCCATTGATTTTTCGCAGTTCTCGAATGTTATCTATAAAAACCATTTTCAGGAGTTTTTCATGAAATGCTTACAGATATTCATCTGATTTTTGGTCTGTGAGTTCTACCTACAGGACAGATGAAGTGTGAGTTTTGTCCTATCCTTTGTTTTTTGGCGAAGTTATGGGCCTTGGACTTAACAATTTTCTCTCCAATAGCGGCTGTGCGGGGCATCAGCCTTAATGGAACGCAGCCTCTCATTTAACCTTGATCTGCCTATTTTCAGACTTTCTCAGCACCCAGTTTTGATGACAAGATACTGGAGGTTGTAGCGGTGTTTGGCAGCACTCAGTTGGCTGTGTCGCGAGTCATCGACCTGCAACATCACCGCATCGCACAGGTAGGGCGGCTTTTAAAATTACACTTATTTACTTTTACCTTGATTGCATTCGAATTACTTCTTATTTGAAACGCTCTCAAGTCTGTTTCCTGGGCCTTGAACCAGTACTTAGTGTCTTTGGAGGAGATGAAGAACGCTCCCACAGTGGATAGCGAACCCATGGCCTCCCGGTCGCTAGGCACTTTTTAACATTACAGTGTTGGTCAGTGAAGAACATAATCATATAGATTAATGCTCAAACTTTTAACATTATAGTGTCGGTCAGTGAAGATCATGATCATGGGTGATGAAGGGGTGCCGGTCCAGGTGGACGGAGAGGCCTGGATCCAGCCTCCAGGGTACATACGCATCGTACACAAGAACAGGGCCCAGATGCTTACTAGGGACAGGGTACGTACTTGCACGACCAAACACAATAGACCTAGTTGAGTGTTGCCTTGACCAGACAAGTGTTTACATTTCAGTTGTAAAGTATAAAGCAATATCTGATGATTTACTTCAAATATTTCAACAAACATAAAACGCTGACAAACAGAAAAGCAGAGCAATCTATGTTTGTATTCTGTATAATAATCTACCAATATATGTTGTACAGTGATTTAACAAACTGATATTTATCAAACTATATATCTCTCATAAAGAAGGAAAAATTGGCATCAACCAGCAAATCTGCACTACCGTCATTGAAATGAGATATTGGAAGATATCTCCAAATTTACTGTAATCACTGTTTTCTCAATAAGTTGTTGGCCATTTTATCAGATGAAATAAGATAAAAATGTTTGTGTGATGCATAACAATGAAATAATTTTAGTCTTGTTCTGGGAAAACTGGACTTAATGCATGTATGTTTAGTGTCATCCTAGATTAGTCTGTGCAGTGCATACAGGCAAATCTGTGACAAAACTTTACGCCTCAACTAGATTTTTGCTTAGAAGAGACTGCAGACTGCACAGGCTAGTCTGGTACGACACTACACACATGCATTAAGTTTCCTATAACGAGGCTCTTTTGTGCAAACTTATGTGTACTGGTCAGCGAGTATTTCTCGTCGAAAGTTACGGTTTTTATTTTAAAACTTTCAAAATAATACGAAAACATTTATAAAAAAATTACTGATACATCCTGGGTTTGTCATCTACAAGCGAATGTAAACAAAACATTTTTTTTGATGTGCGCTTGCGTATGTACATGGGCCGTATATGGAGCCATTAAAGGGAGGTAATTTTCCACTTTACAGAAGTATTTACCGGACATTTATATATATTTAGTAATTTGAAACAAGTTAGAGTTTAAATAAAACTTTTCTTAACATTCACATTAAAATGACGTAAATACATTACTTTTTGAGTGAAATATGTCTCTTTCTGAGTGTGTTAATAGATTAATAATTTGTTTCCAATATCAGTTCGAACAAATATCTATAAATAAGCATGTTTATTTATAGATCTTTGTGGAAAGAAGAATATTATTTTTCAAGGGAGAAAATCCAAACAGTGAATTTATAATTTTAAATGAGATTTGTTTCTTTATATTTAATTGTTTACTTAGTACATTTTGTGAGCAATTCAGATATATGTATACAGCAAATTGTGTGGAATTTTTATGTAAAAATCTATAATATAAATTATGTGTGCATGTTAAACACACGCAGGTCGGACCTCAAAGACCTCGTGAAGAGGCCGGTAGGACCTGTAAATAAACTCTGATTTAAAAAAACAACAAAAAAACACATAATTTTTGGTAAAATAAAAGATTGTTATACAAATAATTGAGACCTGCTCTACTACAGTAGATGAACGAAAATCTCAAGCACACAGTTCGGGTTTCAGTAAGGGATTTCTTTTGAGCATGCGCGGGCTATTAATATCCCCTGCCAGGAGGTCGCATTACATTCCTACGAGATTTGAAAACATCACACTTGTTTAACTTTAATACAAGCATTTAACCAATTTTTGCTGTCAGCTACAAGAAAACAAACATCTGTAAGTATCTGACGAAGCAAATTGGTTTGCAGCGTTAAAATATACAAAATAAATAGAACGTCCGGTAAATACTGCTGTCCGACAAATACTCGCTAACCAGTATGTTCTTCACAGTCCTTTGAAACGGTGCTCAAGTCTTGGTCTGAGAAGCAGAAGGTGGAGCCAGCTCTGGCGCAGAGACCGTCGGCACTGAACGCTGAGGAGACGGCCGCACTGCAGAAGTTTGTGGAGGTGGCTGGATCCCTCATCAAAATGTGAGTGAAATGTTTGATTTATTTTTATTTTTATTTTTTTTCCATTCAATATATTTATGCCCCCATTTGAAGAAGAGGGGTGTATTGTTTTGCACGTGTTGGTTCGTCCATTCGTCCACCAGATGGTTTTCGGATGATAACTCAAGAACGCTTAGGCCTAGGATCATGAAACTTCATAGGTACATTGATCATGACTTGTAGATGACCCCTATTGATTTTGAGGTCACTAGGTCAAAGGTCAAGGTCACAGTGACTCGAAGTAGTAAAATGGTTTTCGGATGATTACTCAAGAACGCTTATGCCTAGGATTATGAAACTTCATAGGTACATTGATCATGACTCGCAGATGACCCCTATAGATTTTCAGGTCAATAGGTCAAAGGTCAAGGTCACAGTGACTTGAAATATAAAAATGGTTTCCGGATGATAACTCAAGAACGATTACGCCTAGGATCATGAAACTTAATAGGTACATTGATCAGGACTGGCAGATGACCCCTATTGATTTTCAGGTCACTAGGTCAAAGGTCAAGGTCACAGTGACCCAAAATAGTAAAATAGTTTTCGGATGATAACTCAAGAATGCTTACGCCTAGGATCATGAAACTTCATAGGTACATTGATCATGACTGGCAGATGACCCCTAATAATTTTTAGGTCACTAGGTCAAAGGTCAAGGTCACAGTGACTTGAAACAGTAAAATGGTTTCCTGAAGATAACTCAAGAATAATTAGGCCAAGGATCATGAAACTTAATAGGTGCATTGATCATGACTGGCAGATGACCCCTATTGACTTTCAGGTTACTTGGTCAAAGGTCAAGGTCACAGTGACAAAAAACGTATTCACACAATGGCTTCCACTACAACTGACAGCCCATTTGGGGGGCATGCATGTTTTACAAACAGCTCTTGTTTATTTTCCTTGTCAAAAGGTGTGATTGGGTTGAGGGCATCCCACTCCACACCGTACATAGTTTACAAGCAATGTACACATATAACAACTAATGTTTATACATTTTACAATTAATACCTTTTACTTTACTGTACAATATTTTTGTTGTTGAAGAATAGGTTAAAGTCTCTTGTTACAACTACTGAAAAAGAGGTTAAAGAAATTCCCATTCTTTACTTTTAAACTGTTTGATATTTTTGGACCTCTTTTTACATGGAATGGAAATAGTGAGTGTTGGTGTTTTAAAAGGAAGTAGTTAGGGTTGAGGTTTTAATGACCCCCCCCCCCCCCCCTCCGAGAAATATCTCCATGGACATCAGGCCATCTGTTTTCTGTTTGTCCATCCGTCTGTCCTTAGATACTAATTTGTTTTTGTAATGTTCTCCTACACCTTTTGTCGTTCAACTTTAAACTTTTATTGATTGTTTCTTATGATATAAAGGTATGCTTGTGTTATTTTGATCATCCCACATTAAAAAATTGCAAAAGTTATGCCCTTTTTTCAACTAAGAATTGCTTTAATGTTATTATTGTAACTATAGTCTTAATTATAAAAATAGAAAGCTTTGAAAGTCCAACTTCCTGCAAATAGATAATTTATATAGACTTCTATAGCGAAATAATGTAATGCTTTCAAACCACACACCCAAAAGTTTCAATTTTTATTATGTACTTTTGTATTGTTGTTTTCTACAAACTTTGTTTGAATAATGCCACTGCTGTCAAATGGGCAACACCTCAGCATCAAAATTTTTATAACTTTATGTGATTTGTTATCTATATGAGCTGTGCTCTATGAAAAAGGGGTTTAATGCATGCCTGTAAAGTGTCATCCCAGATTAGCCTGTGCAGTATGCACAGGCTTATCAGGGACAGCACTCCGCTTTTATGATATTTTTCGTTTCAAGAAAGTCTCTTTTAAGCAAAAATCCAGTTTAGGCGGAAGAGGTCGTCCCTGATTAGCCTGTATGGACTGCACAGGCTAATCTGGGACAACACTTTATGCACATGCATTAAATCCCTTTTTCATAGAGCATGGCTCATTTATTTTTTGAATACACACCTGTAGAAAAGCATTCAGGGTACCACATACAATGAAACATTTTTTGCTCATCTGCCTTTCACGTCATTTCACCTCATTTCAGTGTGAAATGTGCCTCCCTCACGTACAGCACTGTAGAACAGGAGTTGTTCCCTTTGGCAACCAGAGCTTCGGAGTACCTTGATAGGCTGTACCCTTCGGGACAGTTAGTGGAGGTAAATATTAGTGCAGTGTAGCCTGTTTTCAAATCAGTAAGCTTATATGTATTGAGCAGTCATATTTCACTCTGTAAAATAAATAATATATGATGGTAACTATTGTATTTAATGAGAAGCTTACAAAAATGTTGTTGTATGAAATACGTTGAAATTAAATCTGCATCAAATCGAAGGATGGTGTAAAATTATATTAATTGCAACATAAAAATATACTTGCTAATTTGTATTTTTGATTTGAGTTGGGTTTTTTTCCTTCCAATGGAATGTTTTCTCAAAGGGTGGCCACGGACTCTTTAAAAAGGAAAAACACTGGGGAAAAATCATTCTAGGGGGAATTTAAAAGTTTGTGTACACATTTCAAAAAAAGTATTGTGTGGACAAAGTTTACTGGATTCAGATGAAAATCCAGTAATAATCAGTGAATTTAACTATGGATTTCGGTGGCCACCCAGATTTTATTGAAACTACCTTCCACCTTGGTCTGAGATTCTGTTTTAACCCATTCACACCACATTGTGATAAATGTTCTGTTACCACGCTCATGTCTCTCCTTGATACTTTTCACTATATGAGTCGTGTTCTGAGAAAACTGGGCATAATGCATGTGCGTAAAGTGTCGTCCCAGATTAGCCTGTGCAGTCTCCACAGGCTAATCAGGGATGACACTTTCCACTTTTATGACATTTTTCGTTTAAATGAAAGCTCTTCTTGGCAAAAATCCAATTTAGGCGGAAAGTGTCATCCCTGATTAGCCTGTATGGACTGCACAGGCTAATCTGGGACAACACTTTACGCACATGCATCATGCCCAGTTTTCTCAGAACAAGGCTCATATTGTAAAATAAACTGATCAAGTTATTGTGCAAAGTAGGCTGTTTTTCATTTTTTGAGTTGGTCAATTTCAAAATCACTGAGGCTTTTGATGACCTGTCACAGTAGACAGCACTGCACTTGTATTTATAAACAACTGTTGAGTTGAAACTACGAAAATCTGAAGGCTGTGAAATTCTGTTCAAATTTTTTTTTTTTTTTTTTTTTTATTCAATAATGTTTATCCAATAAAGTCCACATTTTTCATGCGATTCTTTTCAAACTTGTTCAGTGTGTTGATATCAATGAGGACTCGAACACTATGGAAAATGGGTTACATCAGAGTAAAATGTTCAGAATTATCTCCCCTTGAGTTTGAGAAAATTGTGAAATAAGGCTTGTTTACGGAATAAAGTCGACAGTTTTCATCCAATCATTTCCCAACTTGCACAGTGTCTTTATCTTAATGATGAGTCAAACCCTTTTGGAAATGAGCAATATCGGAGTAATAAGAATTTGAGAAAAAATTGAAAATCTTTAAACATTTTGCCATAACTTTTGCAATATTGAAGTATAGCAACTTCATATTTGGCATGCATGTGTATCTCATGGACCTGCACATTTTGAGTGGTGAAAGGTCAAGGTCAAGGTCATCCTTCAAGGTCAAAGGTAAAAAAATGAAAATCTTTAACATTTTGCCATAACTTTTGCAATATTGAAGATAGCAACTTCATATTTGGCATGCATGTGTATCTCATGGAGCTGCACATTTTAAGTGGTGGAAGGTCAATGTCATCCTTCAAGGTCAAAGGTAAAAAAAAAAAATCAAAGCGGCGCAGAAGGGGACATAGTGTTTCTGACAAACACATTTCTTGTTTGTTTACATATAAAGTTCTATCCTTTTGAAACTTCAACGGATGTTTTATATCATCAAGAGCCAGAACCCCATTGAGAGTGAAGAAAATTTGTCCAACTTATTGTTGAAAGGGAGCCATTTGAAGTTTAAATTTTACGATGAATTTCCCATTTTGGGTCTGTTTGTTTAAATCTTACTCAGATTGTTCATACTATCAAGGGCTTGAGCCCTATTGATTCCAGCCAGTAGAGCGATTCAGGCCCTCATGGGCCTCTTGTTTTATATAATGCATTTTGGTGATGTATTTCCCCACAGTAGGTGTGAAATAATACGACATTAAGTAATAATAACAAAAATGATGATATGATAATGATAATCATGCTATTAATAAATACAGTCAATCTTGTATTAAGAGACCACTTAAGGGAGTTATCAAAAGTGGTCTCTTAATAAAATGGTCTTTAAATAAAAAAGGCCATTCTGGAAGAATGCTTACCCTCAATTTTAATCTATATGAAGGATAATTTCTTTTGTCAACAATGATTTTAACTTTTATAATATAATGAATATAAACACAATACTTAAACAATATTTTACTTATGTGTTTTATTTTTTCACTTATTATAAATTATCATTTATTATAAATGAATTGTGTGTACATATTTATTTGCAAAAACAACATAGACAAGGAAATATTTTTCGCGTTTTTTTCACCTGACACATTATTTTCCACGTCTTCAAGCACCTTGGCTTTACGCTTAAGAATGTTCTGAATTTGAGTTTTACCGACTCCAAACTCATCTGCGATTTTATGTTCAAAACCCGAATTTTCTCGTTCAACGTTAACACTTTTCGTTTTGACATTTTAATTTCTGCATGTACGCTTAAGGAAATCGGACTCGATTATGATACATAATGAGCTGAAAAAATTAAAACACGTCAATTGAAAACAAACAAACAGACCTGATTGGAAAATTTATTAAGTAAATAACAATGTGATTGGCTAACAAATATCTACATATTAGCATAATTACAAATTGGGAATGTACGGATTTCGGCAGATGTTGCCGATTAATAGTTTATTTTCCGCACTTCTCAGGAAATGTTTTTCGCGTACAGTGCATTGTTTCTGAACCTGTTATCTATACTCGAGAAAAATCGGCGTTTTCTCTTAAAGTTCCACATAGTAAACTATTTAAGCTGTAGACTGTGCGTAATACGTTCCTCTATTATTCAACTCAATAAATTGATATGCAGTCTACAACAATACCGGTCAGAACCGGTCAACGAGACAAAGCATAATCATTATAATGGTTGGTGTGAAAACAAAGCAGAGGTGTAACAGTACATCTTATCAACTTAGATAAACAATTAACACGGATTTGTCCCTGAAAGATCAATAGATAAACAACTTTTACCTCCTAGTGGTCGCTTAATTCAAGATTCGGACATCAAAATACACAAAAATCAGCGGTCGCTGGTCGCGTAAGACAAAAGTCGCTTAATACAATATCATTATATAGCGAAAAAGCTCTGTGGGATTTCAAAATGGTCGCATAAGACAAAGGTCGCTTAATACAAGTGGTCGCATCCACAAGATTGACTGTTTTTAGTATTTTCTAACACTTGTTCCAACTCGCAAAGTTTCCAAACACATTATTAATCTCTTCATTTTTTTCTGAACCCTTTACAACTTAGATACGTATTTTCACGCATTTGTAGTACCTTGGAAATTAAATTAAATTTACGACCTTTCTTACTAGATTCAAGTTTTTAGCTCACCTGTCACAAAGTGACATGGTGAGCTTATGTGACTGTGTGATGTCTGGCGTCAGTTGTGCGTGTGTGTGTGTACGTCAACAATTTGTTTGTGTAGACAGTAAAGGTCACAGTTTTCATCCAATATTTATGAAATTTGGTCAGAATGTTTATCTTGATGAAATCTGGGTTGGGATTGTATTTGGCTCATCTGGGGTCAAAAACTAGGTCACTAGGTCAAATAATAGAAAAACCTTGTGTAGACAATAGAGGTTTAACAGCATTAGGCTCAGACAATATGCAGTTTATATTGAGTATTGCGTTTATATCGCATCTAATTTTATTATAAAAAAAGCTATTTTTAAACTACTAAATTTTTATCAAAGCACCGCATCCACACTGCAAAGTATTTTATATTATAAATGGTACAGCCCAGTAAAATCGGGCTGACAATATTATGGCCGTTTTCTGTTTTTTTACGCAGAGTTTAATGTTAAGCAGTGTGCTCTGGCAATGGTTTTTAACGGAAGTCCCGAGGGTAAATAACCCCATTAGTCAGTCAGTCAGACGATAGAGGTCACAGTTTTCATCCAATCTTTATGAAATTTGGTCAGAATGTTTGTCTTGATGCAATCTGGGTTGGGATTGTATTTGGGTCATCTGGGTTCAAAAACTAGGTCACTAGTTCAAATAATAGAAAAACCTTGTGTAGACAATAAAGGTCTCAGTTTTCATCCAATCTATTTTAAATTTGATCAGAATGTTTATCTTTCTGAAATCTGGGTTGGGATTGTATTGGGGTCATCTGGGGTTAAAAACTAGGTCACTAGGTCAAATAAAAGAAAAACCTTGTGTAGGCAATAGAGGTCACAGTTTTCATCCAATCTTTATGAAATTTGGTCAGAATGTTTATCTTGATAAAATCTGGATTGGGATTGTATTTGGGTCATCTGGGGTCAGAAACTAGGTCACTAGGTCAAATCATAGAAAACCCTTGTGTATGTAGAGGTCACAGTTTTCATCCAAACTTAAATTAAATTCAGCCAGAATGTAAATCTTGATCAAACCTGTGTTGGGATTGTTTTGGGGTCATCTGTGGTCAAAAACTAGGTCATTAGGTCAAATCATAGAAAAACCTTTTATGTAGACAATAGAGGTTGTAGTCTTCATCTGATCTTAATGAAGTATGGGTCAGAATGTTTATCTTGATAATATCTGATTTTGGATCGTATATGGGTCATCTGGGGTCAAAAATAAGGTCAACGGGCCAATTCTAGTCAAACCTTGTGTAGATGAAAGAGATCACAGTTTTCATCACGTCTTAATGACATTTTGTCAGAATGTATTAATTAATAAAATCTTTCTTGGGATTGTATATGGGTCTGAAAGAATTTAAATTGATGTAGCAAGGCTAGTCAGGCGAGCGATTCAGGGCCATCATAGCCTTCTTGTTAAAGGATTCATTTCAAACCCTTAGATACTGATAAGCAGCAAACAGCATAAAACCTGAACAGACTGCGAGTTACTCACAGGCTGTTCTGGTTTTATGCTGTTTGCACATATCCATTTTCACTTTGCTTCTGAGTGGGAAAGGGTTAAGTTTAGAACAACAAAAGATTCTTGATAAAAATGGGCCCCAGGTTCCACAATGCTCACCCATGTTTTTGCCTCATTCAGTTACCAGGCAGGAGTGTTCTAGCCCAACAGGTTTTACATCAGTTTCCTTTTGTCTCTCACTCTCCCCTGAGAGTTTCGTAGAGCTGTGGGGAATCGCTCAGTCAAAAGATGATGACTTTGTTACGAATAAGAATGAAGCTGCTTTGGTGAACTGAATGTAATGAATTAAGTGCAAGAGAACTGTATTGGAGATGGGAATGTGAAGCAGATACCACTCTTTTGTACCAAGGCATATATTCAAAAAAGGCCCCTGAGGATAAATCTAGGAAAGCCTAAGAAAATTCCTTAAATTTATGAAATTCTTAAAGTGTCTGGCTATGGTATTTTTACTTATTGAAACATTTTTATCTTTTATAACAAGTAAATATTGCAACTGTGATTAATATTTTAACCTTTTGTAAGCAGAAAACATAAGATTTCTTAAAGAAAAATCTTGATGTTAAATGTTCATTTAATTACAGTTAAGATTATGCGAAGAAGCTTTGTGATTATTGGCTCAGGGCCAATAGCAAGTTAGGTTCAAAGTCCCACTACTATACAAATAATACTATAATGAAGAAATGTATTTTGGGGAAAAAAAGATGTTTCATATGCAGGTCAGAACAAACTTCTTGTTAACGTCATCATCTTTCAACTTAGTGATTTACCATTGTTACTGCATGCCTGCCATATTGTAAATCTGTGTAGTAACTTGCTTGCAAAATCCTGAGGTTTTTTTTTGTTTTTTGTTGTTGTTTTTTAACCTGACCCCTTTTATAATGATAATCTGACCCTTGCTCGGGTAAATGACGCTAAAATGTCGTCCCAGACTGCACAGGCTGATCTGCTAGACTGCACAGGCTAATCTTGAACCACAGTTTATATTCTTGTTTGATTAGTCATGTGTGCACAGTTTTTAAACTACACCTGCACGGATATGCAAAATCATGTGCAGAAATGTTGATTATAATTATAGTGACTTGGTTGTTAAACATAGTTTGAAGAAAAGTACCTGTTACAGTATTAGTATTGTTTGTGATATGTTAGAAATAAGCATAGGATTTAGGTGTCATGTTATTGAAAAAAAAATACATATTTACTTCTGTACTCAATAGTGTGACCGGTCTGAAAATTACACTTTTTTTTTTATTTGCAGTTCAACGAGAGACCGTGTTTTCATTTATCTTTATTGGTTGTTATAAAAATCTTATATTTATAAATATTGAATTCTGATCTTATAATAATTCAGATGTTATAATTCATACATTTGTAAACTTGCATATGTGTTCGTATCATTTGACCGTATCAAGAATGTTTTAGCTATAGCTGTAGTTCTTTTCTCAATGTTTTCAGTGGCTTTATTTGCTGACAACAAGTTATGTTTAGTGGTTTCTGTAAATCCTGGGCCTGTATCCGTCAACCCCTTCTCAGACATAAAAATAAAGAATATACTTTGACCCAAGAAAATTTGTTCCGTGGTTTAATATATATAGTCTTCAAATGTAGCTTATGCCATAATTTAATTTTTTTGAATGAATATTTGTGTGATGAGATGTTTAAAATCTTCTGTCATATTGCACTGTATTATACCATCAAGGCATAACAGAGGACTTATGGTTTTCGCTCTGTGTGTCTGTCTGTCTGTCTATGAGTCTTTCTGTCACACTTTTCTGGATCCTGCAATAACTTTAAAAGTTCTTGATATTTTTCATGAAACTTGAAACATGAATAGAAGGCAATATGGACATTATGCACGTCATTTCATTTTGTTTCTACATCAAAAATTATGGTTGCTATGGCAACAAATAGACTAGAAATACTACTGAAAATGGTTGTTTTCTCGATCCTGCGATAACTGTAAAAGTTCTTCATATTTTTTCATGAAACTTGAAACATGGATAGAAATGTGCATAGGATTTAGGTGTCATGTTATTGAAAAAAAAATACATATTTACTTCTGTACTCAATAGTGTGACCGGTCTGAAAATTACACTTTTTTTTTTATTTGCAGTTCAACGAGAGACAGTGTTTTCATTTATCTTTATTGGTTGTTATAAAAATCTTATATTTATAAATAATTCTGATCTTATAATAATTCAGATGTTATAATTCATACATTTGTAAACTTGCATATGTGTTCGTATCATTTGACCGTATCAAGAATGTTTTAGCTATAGCTGTAGTTCTTTTCTCAATGTTTTCAGTGGCTTTATTTGCTGACAACAAGTTATGTTTAGTGGTTTCTGTAAATCCTGGGCCTGTATCCGTCAACCCCTTCTCAGACATAAAAATAAAGAATATACTTTGACCCAAGAAAATTTGTTCCGTGGTTTAATATATATAGTCTTCAAATGTAGCTTATGCCATAATTTAATTTTTTTAAATGAATATTTGTGTGATGAGATGTTTAAAATCTTGTGTCATATTGCACTGTATTATACCATCAAGGCATAACAGAGGACTTATGGTTTTCGCTCTGTGTGTCTGTCTGTCTGTCTATGAGTCTTTCTGTCACACTTTTCTTGATCCTGCAATAACTTTAAAAGTTCTTGATATTTTTCATGAAACTTGAAACATGAATAGATGGCAATATAGACATTATGCACGTCATTTCATTTTGTTTCTACATCAAAAATTATGGTTGCTATGGCAACAAATAGACTAGAAATACTACTGAAAATGGTTGTTTTCTCGATCCTGCGATAACTGTAAAAGTTCTTCATATTTTTTCATGAAACTTGAAACATGGATAGATGGCAATATGGACATTATGCACGTCATTTTATTTTGTTCCTACGTCAAAAATATTGGTTGCTATGGCAACAAATAAAAAAATATAAATTGATAATGGTTGAGCCAGTAGGGGACATATATTGCTTGGCAATAGTCTTGTTTAAATGTTCTTTATTTTAAAACTTAATCTGAGAATTGATTGGGGGAAAACCGGCCCTGTTCCCTTTTCATTTTGGATGTGAGACTGTACATGACAATATTGTAGCTGCTTAAGTCACTGCAAAATATTATATAAGCAACTTTATGCGAAAATGGTTCTTATGCCATTTGTGGTCAGTATAGCTTCGGACTAGCCTGCATGCACACGCAGACTGGTCAGGAGCTTTACTGTCCAGTATAAAGTCACGCAAGTTTTCCTGGTCTCATTAGCGGACAGGACAGCCCATGACCAGATCGCATGAATGCCATTTTCGCATGAAGAGGCCCACATTATGCCGTTGCCACGTAGAGGTAAAGATCTAGGCATGTTTTGGCAGGTAGTCAGGCATGTTTAGCAATATTAATATTTGAAACAAAAAAGTTAAGTCTGTTATTAATATTATTTGTTGGCTGTTTAAGAATGACCACTAATTGTAAGAAAGTTGTTTTAAAATCAACTAAACAAGGGCCTTTATTTCTCATCTTTTGCTTAGAATAACAGCTTTATGCTCTTAAGAATTCATCTTTAAATTGTTACAATTTTGGCGTTGAAGCTACATTATATACGTGCAAAAATATTTAATGATTATGCAATTTATACTCAACTGCACTATATTTAAGTAACAGATTAGCAAGCAGTGAAGCCTTCCATCCTAAAACTGGTAAAAAATTAAGTTTGAAAAAAAACTTAAGAAATCCATATGGGGCAAGAATGCTAAATCATTCTTCTATGTGTCATGGCTGTTACCACCCTCAGGCCCTGAAGGGAAAAAACAAATAGGTATAGGCCCTGTTCTGTGAAAAGGGGGTCTAATGCATGTGAGTAAAGTGAAGTCCCAGATTAGCCTGTGCAGTCTGCACAAGATAATCAGGGACAAAACTTTCCGCTTGTATGATATTTTTTGTTTAAAGAAAGTCTCTTCTAAGCAAAAATCCAGTTTAGGCGGAAAGTTTCATCCCTAATTAGCCTGTACAAACTGCACACTCTAATCTGGGACGACACTTTCACAGAGCATGGCTCATATTGTCATAGCTTGTGTTCCCAGAGTTGAAGAATTTTATAATAACCTTTGACCCCCTATTTTGTAGCCCACCTTGAGGAGTCAGGTGGTGGACTTTGTGCACAGCATTCGTCACCTAACACGAGAGACGAGCACGTTTCTATCAGAGAAAGCTCTAGACATGGTGAGTTATATGAACTTAAAAATACTGATTAATTTACAATTAATACAATGCTGGTTGGTTGGGATTTAGTATGGGCTGGTTTAGATTTAGTATGGGCTGGTTGGGATTTAGTATGGGCTGGTTAAGATTTAGTATGGGCAGGTTGGGATTTAGTATGGGCTGGTAGGGATTTAGTATGGGCTGGTTGGGATTAAGTATGGGCTGGTTAAGATTTAGTATGGGCAGGTTGGGATTTAGTATGGGCTGGTTAGGATTTAGTATGGGCTGGTTGGGATTTAGTATGGGCTGGTTAAGATTTAGTATGGGCAGGTTGGGATTTAGTATGGGCCGGTTGGGATTTAGTATGGTCTGGTTGGGATTAAGTATGGGCTGGTTAAGATTTAGTATGGGCTGGTGAAGATTTAGTATGGGCAGGTTGGGATTTAGTATGGGCTGGTTGGGATTTAGTATGGGCTGGTTGGGATTTAGTATGGGCTGGTTAAGATTTAGTATGGGCAGGTTGGGATTTAGTATGGGCTGGTTAAGATTTAGTATGGGCTGGTTTGGATTTAGTTTTGGCTGGTTGGGGTCTAGGTCAAGATCACAGCTTCAAAATAAAAGGAAACTGTTTCCATTTGAGAACAGATTGAGCTTTAGTAATGGAACCTTACAGCTTTCGCTTTGGGAATACATTTAAGGTGAGAATTGGTCAAGGTCACTGTTTCTAAAAATAGAATAAATTACAATGAAAAATAGAAATTTATTTTCAGCTCAATAAATAAAACACACATAAAGCATATAAAACAATTGCTTGCCATGGCCTTTTGATGTTTCTTGTTTCTTTTCAGCATCTGCGGGCCGACCTCGGGGAGAAATTGGGTCAGTGTGTCAGTCAACTGGAGGAAGAGACAAGGACACTTATGGAGATCTGTAACATTCCAGCTACACCTCTGTCTCAGGAAGAGGTCAGTACTCAATAATCATAGTATTTTTCAGATTAAAAAAGAACTAAGATTTAAAATTCCTTATTTCATTCATATAGGTCCTTTATGCAGAATTGTCAAGGTTTGCTTTGGTGAAACAGTAATTGTAGTGTCATCCTTCTTTTATTGTTGTGTACATGTTTTGGTTCAAATTTGAAGACATTATTCCTTGGATTGGTTGGAACTTTACAGCCCAGGTATTGCACATTTAGAAAGAACTTGATGTTGGGAAAAATGCACTTAATACATGTATGTAGGGTGTAATCCTAGATAACTTGTTGCAGTCTGCACAGGCAAATCAGGAACTTAAGTTTCTGCTTTTATTTTATATGTTTTAAGGAAATCTATGTAGAAAGTGTCTTCTCTGATTAACGTGTTGGACAAAACTTTAGGAACATACATTAAGCCCAGTTTTCCCAGAACATACCTCTAATTATGCTCATCAGCATTTTACATGTTTTGCTGCCGTTTCAGTTGTTATCAACTGCAGAGATCAAACAGCGACCAAAGCCCGGCCGCTTCAAGCAGGTTGTGAGCAAGCTGAAGGGGAAGAAGGATAAGGAGAAGACCTACATTCCATTAGGTAGATATCAGATTACCAGTATAGGGCCTATATTCCATTAGGTAGATACCAGTATAGGGCCTATATTCCATTAGGTAGATACCAGTATAGGGCCTATATTCCATTAGGTAGATACCAGTATAGGGCCTATATTCCATTAGGTAGATACCAGTATAGGGCCTATATTCCATTAGGTAGATACCAGTATAGGGCCTATATTCCATTAGGTAGATACCAGTATAGGGCCTATATTCCATTAGGTAGATACCAGTAAAGGGCCTATATTCCATTAGGGAGATACCAGTATAGGGCCTATATTCCATTAGGTAGATAGCAGTATAGGGCCTTTATTCCATTAGGTAGATACCAGTATAGGGCCTTTATTCCATTAGGTAGATGCCAGTATAGGACCTATGTTCCATTAGGTAGATACCAATATAAGGCCTATATTCCATTAGGTAGATACCAGTATAGGGCCTATATTCCATTAGGTAGATTCCAGTATAGGGCCTTTATTCCATTAGGTAGATACCAGTATAGGGCCTTTATTTCATTAGGTAGGGAAACCAGTATAGGGCCTATATTCCATTAGGTAGATACCAATATAAGGCCAACATTCCATTTGGTATATACCAATATAAGACCTACATTCCATTAGGTAGATACCAATATAAGGCCTACAATCCATTTGGTAGATACCAATATAAGACCTGCATTCCATTAGGTAGATACCAATATAAGACCTACCTTCCATTAGGTACATACCAATATTAGACCTACATTCCATTAGGTGGATACCAATATAAGGCCTATATTCCATCAGTAGATACCAATATAAGGCCTACAATCCATTAGGTAGATACCAATATAAGGCCAACATTCCATTAGGTAGATACCAATATAAGGCCTACAATCCATTAGGTAGATACCAATATAGGGCCTATATTTCATTAGGTAGATACTAATATAGGGCCTACATTTGATTAGGTAGATACCAATATTAGACCTACATTCCATTAGGTAGATACCAATATAAGGCCTACAATCCATTAGGTAGAAACTAATATAGGGCCTACATTTCATTAGGTAGATACCAATATAAGGCCTTCAGTCCATTAGGTAGATACCAATATAAGGCCTACAATCCATAAGGTAGATACCAATATAAGGCCAACATTCCATTAGGTAGATACCAATATAAGGCCTACAATCCATAAGGTAGATACCAATATAAGGCCTACAATCAATTAGGTAGGTACCAATATAAGGCCTAAATTCCATCAGTAGATACCAATATAAGGCCTATATTCCATTAGGTAGATACCAATATAAGGCCTACATTCCATTAGGTAGATACCAGTATAAGGCCTATATTCCATCAGTAGATACCAATATAAGGCCTACAATCCATAAGGTAGATACTAAAAGAGGGCCTACATTCCATTAGGTCGATACCAATATAAGATCTACATTCCATTAGGTAGATATCAATATAAGACCTACTTTCCATTAGATAGATACCAATATTAGACCTACATTCCATTAGGTAGATACTAATATAGGGCCTACATTCCATTAGGTAGATACCAATATAAGACCTACATTCCATTAGATAGATACCAATATTAGACCTACATTCCATTAGGTAGATACTAATATAGGGCCTACATTCCGTTAGGTAGATACTAATATAGGGCCTACATTCCATCAGTAGATACCAATATTAGACCTACATTCCATTAGGTAGATACTAATATAGGGCCTACATTCCATTAGGTAGATACTAATATAGGACCTACATTCCTTTAGGTAGATACTAATATAGGGCCTACATTCCATTAGGTAGATACTAATATAGGGCCTACATTCCATTAGGTAGATACCAATATAAGGCCTACAATCCATTAGGTAGATACCAATATAAGGCCTACAATCCATTAGGTAGATACCAATATAAGGCCTACAATTAATTAGGTAGATACCAATATAAGGCCTACAATCCATTAGGTAGATACCAATATAAGGCCTACAATCCATTAGGTAGATACCAATATAAGGCCTACAATTTATTAGGTAGATACCAATATAAGGCCTACAATCCATAAGGTAGATACCAATATAAGGCCTACAATCCATTAGGTAGATACCAATATTAGGCCTACAATTTATTAGGTAGATACCAATATAAGGCCTACAATCCATTTGGTAGATACCAATATAAGGCCTACAATCCATTAGGTAGATACCAATATAAGGCCTACAATCCATTAGGTAGATACCAATATAAGGCCTACAATTTATTAGGTAGATACCAATATAAGGCCTACAATCCATTAGGTAGATACCAATATAAGGCCTACAATCCATTAGGTAGATACCAATATAAGGCCTACAATCCATTAGGTAGATACCAATATAAGGCCTACAATCCATTAGGTAGATACCAATATTAGGCCAACATTTCATTAGGTCTTGTAACTCTTTACTTCAACACCAACGTTGCAAGAAAATAATTGCAAGTTGAATCATTCAGAAAATAACACCCCTGGCCTCGGAAAATATTAAAACTACAGTATTTAGCATTTATACATAATTTTTGTGTATGGTTCAGTTTAAATTTTACAAGCTTCCTGTAACTTGTTTTACTAGTCAATTAAACATTCATGTTATTTATTTTACATAAAATGGTCATGGTTTTAGCTGTAAAACTTAACGGTTGGTACCTATTTCCAGTGTACAACGTGAACACATGGACGGCAGAAGACGTTGGCCAATGGCTGGACAACATGTCCCTGTCGGAGTATCGTGACTCATTCATTCGGCACGAGATCAGGGGCCAGGAACTCCTTAGTCTAGACAAGACTGACATTCAGGTGAGACCTAGTATGGGAATGTATTTGATGCTAGTCGGGTCCAGGTCACTGATACTCAAAGAAGAAAATACAGTGTCAAGGTCATCGATACTCAAGTAGAAATACAATTTCAAGGTCAAGGTCACTGATTCTCAAAGTAGAAATACAGTTTCAAGGTCCTGATACTCAAAGTAGAAATACAAGGTCAAGGTCACTGATACTCAAAGAAGAAATACAGTGTCAAGGCCATGTATACTCAAAATAGAAATACAGTTTCAAGGTCATGGTCACTGATACTCAAAAGTAGAAATACAGTGTCAAGGTCACTTGAGTTTGGATTGAGAAATTGCATTCAAGTTGTGTATGTAGGTAGTGTATTATCAGACCTAGAATGATATTGTGTTTACGAGCTTGTTGGGTAGAGGTCACTGTAAATGGAAAAGAAAAACTGTTTCAGCTCATTTTCTGTTATTTGGTATAAGGTATTATATGGCAATTATTTATACAGATAGCAGACCTGGATTGGGATCGCATTTTGAGGCCTGTCAGGTTAAGGTCAAGGTCACTTGAAGTACAATTTAAAAAAAAATGCTTATGCCTTTCCCACTCAGTGCATATTGCTATGTGAAAACAGCATAAAACCAGAACAGCCTGCGAGTAACTGGCAGTCTGTTCAGGTTTTATGCTGTTTGCTGCTCATCAGTATCTAAGGGTGGGTGGAAATGAAGTTTCTAAGGGACAACAAATGCATCAAAATTATTATCTATGTGGTACAGGGTTAATATCTAGAGATTGAAACAAGGTATTGCACTGACGTTGTGTGTGTAGGTTGTTTCGTGTAGAGCTAGTCTAGGATTGCATTTTGGGTCAGTGGAATATAGGTCAAGGTCACTGTTGCTAACATAGAAAAACAGTTTTTGCTCAACAAATTGAGTTTGGATGGAAGTGTTATTATAAAGTTATGTGTGTATGTAGCTTATCTGCAGACCCAACTTGATACGGAACCTTAATTATTTAAATGAAATGAAATAAATTTGTTAAATGTTGAAGATCATGTTTCATGGTATTTGGGAGGTTTCTTGTTGTTTCCATTATTGTTTGTGCCATCATTTGCACAAAAATTAGTACATGCTTTGGTTGTCAATGTAACATTTAAACAGGCATATTTGTATGCCCCCGGATCAAATGATCAGGGGTATATTGTTTTTTGCCTGTCTGTCTGTCAGTCATTCATTCATTGTTTGTGTGTGTCCCAAAACTTTAACCTTGGTCATAACTTTTGCAATATTAAAGATATCAACTTGATATGCATGTGTATCTCATAGAGCTGCACATTTTGAGTGGGGAAAGGTCAAGGTCATCCTTCAACGTCAAAGGTCAAATATATGGCTTTAAAGCTGCGCAATACGGGGCATTTTGTTTCTGACAAACAAATCTCTTGTTTTTCTACTAAGTTGACACTATTTTATTTGGTTTATTTTCAGGATCTCGGGGTACATAAAGTAGGACACCTGAAGAGAATTCAGCATGGCATTAAAGAGCTTGTCAGCCGTATGGCAGCCATGGAAAAGTACTGCAACAATTATGGAAACTAAATAAACATGTGTGCATTAATTTTGTGGGAGATGTCAACTACGGTGATACAAACAGCAGAAACAGCTGTGGAGGAAAATTAGTGTGGGCAGAAATGAAATTAGCTGGTATGATTTCTACGATTGAATAGAAGTTCTATTCTCCTTTAAGTTGAAATTTACAAATTAAAGTCATGTACCTTTTCATCATCGATAGTCACTGAAGTGAGCTGGTTATTTATGTTGCCATGAATGTTTACAAAAATATTTACTGTAACATTGTTACTTGTAAAATATTTAAACAATGTTTTCCATGCAATACAAAACATGACATAGTATTGTAATTTTTGCAATAAAAGGCCACACAAGAACATTTAATTGAACTTATAATGTTGTGGCTGGACAAAAATGCAGAGAGGTGAACTCTGTTTGACCATTTGATATTTGTATTTCATATTGAACAAAAAAAGTGGCCGTTGAAAGTTGTTACAATTTATGTTTTATTTATTTTTATGTGTGGATGGAATTGCAGAGCATTCCATAGGGTATCATGTATGTACATACAGTGTTTCTGTGTGTGTTCCTTGCTCTGTAATTTCTTGCTCACTTTGTCTTCTATACCAAAGGCTAGATATACGAATGCCATATTTTGTTTAATAAACACTTCTTCCGCTATTTGAATACAAGGAAAGAAAGAAGGGGTACATAGCCTACTGTTTCTATTTCCATCGTTGTACCATCTTAGTTGGTTGATACGCATTTATGAACATTTAATATTAAAATGTTGTTAAAATTGTTTGTACATGTACATATAAATGTCAAAAATTTGAAAACTTGATATTATTCTTTCACAAAATATTTTTATTCGGAAGAAATGTCAGGGTTCTTTTACGTGTATTAAAAAATGTACCAAAGTGCGTATTTGCATTTATGGTCATGTATTGGGTTCAAAATTTAAACTCTCGATTAAAGAATTAATTGACATGTGCCCATCACTAAATGAGGCGTGTAATGTGAAAATGGGTCTTATGCCATGTTCTGCCAGTGTAGCTACTGACTAGTGTGTGCATTTGTGCAGTCTGGTAGGGGAGCTAACCCATCAGCTAAGGAGACCACAGAACCGTGCGGAACATTATAGCAGACAGGGTAGCTGCTGACAAGATTGCACCATGCGCGCAGGCTTGTCTGGAGCTACGCTGGCAGCATATGGCATAAGACCCATTTTTGCATGACATTGGTCAGATTTATGATTGATTTTATGCTGATATACACTTGCTGTTACTAACTGTAATTATATGCCAATTATGTTTGATTGTTGTTAATCTGGTATTAAAAGTTTCTAATCATCTAATAATCTGTACACTGGACGTTATTATGGAAGAACAATAGAATATAAAGATTATCTTGTACTAAGGTATATAATCCTCTTATTACTACTACATGACATAAAGATCTCTGATTTAGCACAGACCATGAGAACATTACAATTAAAGTTGCAATATCAATAACCAAACTATAATATAGTGACAAAAAAAGAAGGAACAGGCATTTTGAAATTATTTTTTTTAATGTACGCTGTCTCTCATATGTTTTTCTGTGCATGGGCTTAACACCGTTTAGAAAGGAAGAAATTTACTTTGAGTGAATTATTGTCCCCTGCCGGTTTCACCAGAGGGCACTTATGGTTTTCGCTCTGTGCATCTTTCTGTCTGTCTGTCTGTCACACTTTTCTGGATCCTGCGATAACTTTAAAACTCCTTCATATTTTTTCACTTGAAACATGTCAATATGGACATTATGCACGTCATTTCATTTTGTTTGTACGTCAAAAATTATGGTTGCTATGGCAACAAATAGAGTAGAAATACTGCTGAAAATAGTGGTTTTATGGATCCTGCAATAACTTAAAAAGTTCTTCATATTTTTTCATGAAACTTGAAACATGAATAGATGGCAATATGGACATTATGCATGTCATTTCATTTTGTCCCTACGTCAAAAATTATGGTTGTGATGGAAACAAATATTTAAAAAAAATTGACAATGGTGGAAATTCTGACAATGGTGGAGCCGGTAGGGGACATATATTGCTTGGCAATAGTCTTTTATGTCTGTTTGAAACAGTGTAGTGACCAGACGTGCTAAGGTAAAATGTCAGCACATATTCACAAAAGAATGCTCTTATATGATGTAAGGACAGCATTACAGAATTGCATGTCATAGTTTTTATTGATATTGCAACTTTAACCCTTTGCCTTTCTAATACGTATTTTGATGCATGCGTAGTCCCTTAGAACGTTAAATTTAATTAAAAGCCTTTCTTACTAGATTCAAGTTTCAAAGGCTTCATTTCACACCCTTTGATACTAATGAGCAGTCTGTTCTGGTTTTATGCTGTTTGCACATAGCCATTTTCACTTTGCTTCTGAGTTGAAAAGGGTTAACAAGTTATACACTTTGTCTTCAGATATTAATTGAGTTTCATGTTAGAATGGTATAAAAACTATATGTTTCAACTCCATAGAATTTTGCACATAAATTTTTTTTTATTTTTACATCCTCCATACATTTAATTAATTAAAATATAAGATAATTGTTGAACCTTTAGCAACATTTTGTGTAAAAATCGATTTCAATACGCATGCTTTTTAGTTCATGTTGTTTTGTATACTTTTTGTCGAGCCCACTTGCTCCTAATAGCAGTCACAAGGATCGACGGTATGTGCGTGCTGGCTTGCCTCTTAGCTTGTCTAAAATGGAAATTTGTAACTCATGATGCAATTTTGAAAGAACTTGTTAAAAATGACCACCATCATAAGACGAGGTGTTGTGTGTTAAACTTTGTGCTCATTTCCTCAAAGATCAAAGGTCATACAAATTTGACCTTTGAGATCACTCAAAGGTCAAATTTGTCCATAAAACAGTTTGTCCTGAAGGTAACTTTGTTATTCCTGATGCAATTTATAAATAACTGATCATAAATGGGTCACCAACAAGGCCAGTGCCCGTAAGGTCACGCTGAAGGTCAAAGGTCAAACATATGCAATGTGCAGCTTGTTTACCCTTTACCACTTAGATACATATTTTGACCCTTTTGTAGTCCCACAGACAGTTAAATTTAATTAAATACCTTTATCACTAAATTCAAGTTTTAAAGGCTTCATTTCCAACCCTTAGATACTGATGAGCAGCAAACAGCATAAACCTGCACAGAGTGCGAGTTACACACAGGCCGTTCTGATTTTGTTGCTGGTTTCAAAAGCCATTTTCACTTTGCTTTAGATGGGGGAAAGGGTTAAATAATCACAATGTATATTGACAATGGGCTCACAATGTTAGCAACAGGAATCAAGGATATATTGCTGTCCATCTTTCACATAACTGTTTCTGACAAGTTGTCATAGTTGACATTTCTGTGTGTTCCGAAATCTGTTAAGATCTTTATTTTTGTACCCTTTCTAGTCCTTTTCATATATTGTTGATAACTTATGTACAAAACATGCAGCTATTTAGTGTGTGTTTTTATTAGTAATATGTGTGTTGTCTGATCAATAATGTCTCTTTTCTTGCTTGAACAGGTGCATTTTATCTTAGTCTTGCATATTGTCAGTAATTTGTTGTTGAGAGAAATCATTTATCCCTTTCCAATTTAGATACTTATTTAGACGTGTTTGTAGTCACATGGAAAGTTATAGTTAATTGAAGACCTTTTTACTAGAGTCAAGTTTTTAAGGCTTCATCTCCAAACCTTACTGATTAGCAGCAAACAGCATAAAACCTGAACAGACAGCGAGTAACTTGCAGGCTGTTCTGGTTTTATGCTGTTTGCACATAGCCATTATCACTTTGCCTCTGAGTGGGAAAGGGTTAAACAGTGTTTTCATTGACATGCAAGTGGTTGCAGAGAAGACGAAGAAGTTGATGATGATGATGCATGGTAATTTTGAGCGATATTTTCTTATTTATTAATCCATTTAACTACCTGTGGTACGGTATTGTTTTCTGTATATAGTTTAGGCATTAAAGGTTAATTAAGACATAATTTTAGTTCACTTTTTTTTTGACAAATGTCAAATCCATTTTAACACTCATTATACTTTAATCAGTGGTTGATCCATTATGTTCATTCATAGGGTTAGGGTAAGGATTAGAGGGTTAGCATTTTTGCAACTTTAAGTTGAAGTCAAGGTCAGCAGAAATGACACAAATAACTTTTTTCTCAAGGTCTACTTTGGTTAGTAGATAGCGTTATGCCAAGCAAACGTTTTTTTAAAGATTTTTGTAACTACCAGTATTTATTGTTTGCATTTGCAATTGTTTCCCTCCCAAATGTTATAATTGAATTTTTTAAACTTAAGTTTTCTGATTCCTTAATATTGCATACCATACAAAATTATGTTTTTATGCAGACAAACTAAGTCACAGTTGTTTTTTATAGTGTACATATTCCTTCATCAGTTCCAAGATTAAGTGGAATGTTGTTATTTTATATAGTTACCCTATTACCAGTATCAAATTCAATGTTCATATTGAATTGAACCATGAAATAAGCTTTTGAATAGATTTATTCCCGAATTTCTCAATTTTGATGAAGAAAAAAGCACATTAACAGTGGGGAAGTAACAAAGCTGACCGGTCAAAATACTTTCAAAATCACGTACCATATTAATTGTATTTTTTTCAATTAACCCTTTACCACTTTAAAAGGTATTTTGTCACATTTGTAGTCCCATAGAAGTTAAATTTAATTAAATACTTTTCTTACTAAATTCATGTTTTAAAAGATTCATTTCCAACCCAAAGAAACTAATGAGCAGCAAACAGCATAAAACCTGAACATACTTACTCGCAGGCTGTTCTGGTTTAATGCTGTTTGCATATAGTCATTTTTACTTTGCTTCTGAGTGGGAAAGAGTTAAAGAATCATCGGTGCATCAAATGGTTCTGGGTTGTTTATTTTTAATGATAAGGTTTTGTTTTCAACACTCTGGAGAGAAGAATAGCAATTATTAAACCAAATAACTCGTAACCCAATCTACGATTTCTGAATTTTTGTACCATAACAGCTTGCTTGATTTTAAGTTGTCCTTCTGTCGTATAGTTTAAGCCATTCCAATAAGTAGCAACTCTCCATATAAAGGGATTAAAGTAGTATTTAAGCAACAAATATTCTGATATAAAAATGTTTTCTCATTTTTGAAAAGTACTTGTCTCAATTTTAAGCGCACCTGAACATAAAATGCACATTGTGAGCTTTTGTGATCGCCTTTTTCTCTGTCTTTCGTCTTTGGTCATAAATATTGACCTTGTTTACACTTTAGAGGGCACATTTATGGTCCAATCTTTATAAAACTTGGTCAGAACACATGTCCCAATTATGTCTTGGATTAGTTCAAAAATGGTTCCGGTTGGTTGAAAAACATGGCCACCAGGGGCGGGGCAGTTTTCCTTTTATGGCTTTAGTAAAACCTTGTTAACGCTGTATAATTCACTTTTATTGTCTGATCTTTATGAAAATTAGTCAGAACATAAGTTATATTTATATGAGTTTGACGAGTTTGAAAAAAGCTTCAGGTCTGTTGAAAAACACGGGCAGGGCATTTTTCTTTATATGGCTATAGTAAAACCTTGTTTGCACTCTACAAGTCACATTTTGTATTAATGAAAATATGATCAGAACATTTGTTCTAATGATATCTTGGCTAGGTTCAAAGTGGTTATGGTTCGTCGTAAAACATGGCCTACAGGGGATGGGACATTTATCATTATATGGCTTTAGTGAAACTTTGTTTACATGCTTTAATTGACATTTTTAGAGCAATATAAATCAGAACACTTTCTAATAAATACACCTTTGAGTTAAAAAATTCTTCTGGTTTGTTGAAAATCCTGGCCGATGGGGGGTGTGGCTGTTTTCATTATTCGGCTATAGCGAAAACTTGTTGATGCTCTAAAGACTATTAGCCACATTTATTGACCAATCTTGATGAAACTTTGGTCAGAACATTTGTCCTAATGGAATCTTGGCTGAGATTAAAACTAGGTCATGTGAGCTGAAAAACTAGGTAACAAGTTGGAAAAAAAAGTTAATTCTCTAGAAGTCACTTGTGTGGTCCAATCTTCCCGAATCAGCTCGCACTTGTCTAGTTCAATTGGGTCTCAGGTGAGCGCCTTAGGGCCCATGGACCTCTGTTTAAAGTACTGTTTTTTAGCTCGGCTGTTTTGGAGAAAACCCCAGGTATTGTCATAGCCAGCTCGTCGCGTTCGTCATCGTGTCATGTCTTCCGCTTTGTGCTAAAACCTTTACATTTTGTCAAGGTTTTTGAACATTAGCTCTAAAATCGAAGTGCTTCAACCTGCAACTTTGAAACTTTGTATGAAGCTGCACATTGATTAGTTCTTCATGCCACACACATTTTTGGGTCACTAGGTCAAAGGTCAATGTCACTGCGACCTCTAAAAAAATAAATTCTGACAAGCTTTCATTTATTCAAAACTGCACCCGCAGCCGAGCGTGGCACCCATTATGCGGTGCTCTTGTTTAGATTTTGCAATTCATTCCTTTTTTTTTCAAGTGCTTAATATTATATTTCTATCTTCCTTTTTCTTTCATAATACAGGAAGAAGAATGAGCCTTTTTTTACGATTCAAAAAGCTAAAATTAACATTTAATTACATGGTATTTGCATTTAAACATAATGGTTTAGTAAGTATTTTCCAAGTTGTAATCTCTGCTAGATTATGTTAATGATTATGTATGTATGATATTTTTATATATCATTGTAAATACTAGTATTAATAATTCTTTTCATTGTTATTGGTATTAATTTTAGTTGTTGCCATACAAACAATGTGCAATATACCATACACTTTTTAAGTGTTCATTTTGTTTGCAACATGAATGGTCACATTTATTTGCTATGCCTGATTTTTTTTTAATTTGATTTTTATATTTGATTTATTTTATTTTCAGTTACACAAATGGCATTCTGGTGTATTATGTTTGTCTGTAACATGCATTTCTGGCTTTTTATAATGAACCTGTGTCTTTTGTTTGCAGCTTTAGATAAATGAAGCTTTAGATAAGCTTATTGTATGTTTCTTTGTTATCTATGTAGATTTTATTTAAGATAAAATTCCCTTTGATTAACTGTTAGAATATATGTTAGATTGGTGGTAGAAAATCCTCTTAGAATTCAGTTTCTATTCTATTTTTTCTTTACAAAAAAAGTAGTTTTTTATCATTTATGTTTTCAAATATCCATTCACAGATGTGAATCAGGTACTTGTAAAAGGAGAATTTTCTAGCCCCTTGTCCATCAAAATACATCTTAGTTAAACATGCTTGCAATCGAAACATATTGTGCTTGTTTTTGTAATAGAAACTTTTTTCTGAAAATGGTTTAAATAAGTTGACAAGTGAAACATATATGTTTCAGTTTATATTCACTGTAAGAGTATCTTTTGAGAATGTATTTCTGAGCCATTTGAATATTTTTTTATAATTCAAGAATAGATATTAAGCATGACTAATAACAAGTTATACATTTTGACTTTTTTTGTTACCGAGTAACAACTTTGTGTCTTGATCATAATAATATTGTTTAAAACGTAGATACCTCTGTTTGTTCGAATATTATGTTTCATCTATATCTAGGCACATATATTAGACTAATTATTTTGAATAGCAAATATTCATTCAATTACTTTTTTATAAAAGCGTCTGGGTATCGTCTTTTATATATGTTAACAGTTTAAAAACTGGTGTAGATTAGTGAAAGTCATGAAGGAGTGTTTTTTTTTTGTATTTTATAGATATTGTGCAACGTTTTCTACTTCTTACATTGAACACTTGATCATTCCAAAGATGTTATTTGTGTCTGTATATGTTACAGATAGTTGCCTTCATCTTCTTACTATTTCATGTATTTATTGATTTCAATGTTGTCTAGGTAACCATTTTTTCATTTGAATGCAATTTTTAATGAGTGAGAAATTTGTCTACTTTTGATTGTTTGCAAGTTGTAAGAGTGTTCTATCTATATAAATAAGTAGTTATTAGTCAATATTTTCATTTTATTATGACTTATTGTTCTCCAAATCTTATTTTCTGTTTATTATCCACACTTGGCTTAATTGTGAATGTTTACACTATGAGCTAACAGTTCATCAGTACTTTTGTTATATTGTTACAGATTTCAATATGAGTAAGCAATCGTATAAGTTTTGTGAAATATTCATAATTTCCGTTTAAATCCTATGATCTTTTATAACTTTTGTCAGGTGTTTGTGTTTGCAATTCTGAGTTTAAGTGAATATTTTTACTTTTCTTATATTCTGAAATTTTAAATTGAATTATGAGTTTATAAAAGCTGTTGATTATTATTTTCCTAAAAGGCACTTTGCGGAGTGTTCAGTAGTTTCCAATACAATAACTTTATTATGCCCCCGGATCGAATGATCGGGGGTATATTGGTTTTGGCCTGTCTGTCTGTCTGTCTTTCATTCTGTAGAAAAATTTAACCTTGGTTAAAGTTTTGCAATAACTTTTGAAATATTGAAGATAGCAACTAGATATTTGGCATGTATGTGTATCTTATGGAGCCGCACATTTTGAGTGGTGAAAGTTCAAGGTCATCCTTCAAGGTCAAAGGTTAAATATATAGCTTCAAAGCGACGCAGTAGGGGGCATTGTGTTTCTGACAAACATATCTCTTGTTTTTAAATTGATATAAGACAGTTATTTAAGAATCACAGTTATGTTCCATTTGAGCTTGATGAAACTTTCTCAGAATGTTAATCTATATCTAGGCTGAGTTCGAATCTGGGCCATGTGTGTCCTTAGACTAGGTCTCAAGGTCAAATCTTAGGATAATCTTGTTGCAATACTAGATGGCACTTTTATTACATACTACTGATGAAACTTGGTTAGAATGTTTACAATAAGTAGGTTGAGTCCCAACTGTGTAATGTATGTCCAAAAACTAGGTCACCAATTCAAGTCTTATAAAAACTTTGTCATCTCTATAGAGGCCACTTTTATGTCAATCTTAATGAAGCTTGGGTCACACGTTTTTTCTGATTATTTCAAATCTAAGTCACACCCTCCAAAAACTAGGTCAATGTGTCTATTTATAACTATTATTTTTCCTGGAGTGTTTTCAGGTGAGTGTTTTATCATGGCCATCTGTTAAAGTATAATTTAGTAGGTTACATTAATAGAACCAACCATTGAGATGTCTTTTTTTTTAAGTAATGAAAACCGAATGGTTCACTGCACTGGTGTAGCGTTATTCATTTGGAAATGTTTATAAACAGCATTTATAAAAAAATAAGTGTATCACTAGGTTAGGCAACTTTTGAATTTCAAATATGCTGTCTGGGTGGTATGTGTGGTTTTTACGCCCTGTATTTTCTAATGTTGTATTTTGCTGTTACATTTTTTCAGAAATCGAAATAAATTACATTTTATAGTCCTTTGAAAAACGTATTGTTGTATTTTCTACCATCTATTAGCCATTTGTGGGATATGAAACTTGCCTGACGTAATAGCGGACATCGTAGCTCCTGATATGACTGCGAAACTTCACAGGCTGGTCAAGATCCACGCTGGCTGCATACGACATAAGAACCATTTTTGCATGACGCGGCTCATATGGGTTTTAACAGTTTTCATGTTATAAATGTTTGAGCTCAAGTCGTGCCGGAATTAATTATTAACAAAATTAGTTACGAACAAAATGAGCACTTTAGCTCCATACCAAAATCTATGAGTCGGCCACTTGTAACTCAAGAGGTTTACTGGAATCAGTAAAGACGTACGACTGTCCCTCTGTATCTCTAGGCACAGACTTGACCGCTAAATATTAAAACGCACTGGTATAGTTCTAAGTGATGTGAAGATGTGCATGTTAGATTTATATCCCCCTTTGTTAAAAATACAAAATGTATATCTCAATGCTGATAATGTATACCCTGGCAATCTGGTCGGGTTCCGCAGTGTATTTTAATAGTTTATTTGAGTCGCATTGACACATTATATATTCGCATGAATATCCTATTGTTACATTGACAAAATGCTGTGGCAATGAAATTAATTCTTAGGAGTCTATGATATTCGACAGAAATACAATTTTATTTTTTACACAATACAATTTTAGAATATATAAAGAAATTACAATAATAAATAATTTACCGGTATTGCATAGCCACTTAAGAACCTGTATACTTACGATTGGATTTGTATGAATATATTAGCCTTGTTCTAAGAAAACTGGGCATAATGCATGTGCGTAAAGTATCATCCCAGATTAGCCTGTGCAGTCCGCACAGGCTAATCTGGGACGACACTTTCTGCTTTTATGACATTTTTCGTTTAAATGAAGTCTCTTCTTAGCAAAAAAAAGTGCGGACTGCACAGGCTAATATGGCACGACACTTTACGCACATGCATTATACCCAGTTTTCTCAGAACACGACTCATAATATCAGTCTTTGTTAGACAATGCCAGCCAACAAACATGTCCGTAGACTATAGGGAACTCGATGTATGCCCTTTCGATCGAACGAATTTGCGGGTTTTAAGAATGTCGCCGCCACACCATCACGCCGGAATGACCTATTGCCCGCCAGAACGAAAAAAGGGGTGATAAATGTATTACTTGAATTATAAAGTCACTGCCCACATATGGTTTCCTGGTCTTCCCCAGATGGTATCAATGTTTTCCCAACATGGTCATTAAACACGCAAATTTCTCCACAATAAATAGTTTTCTGGAGAAACCCTGCTGAGAGGTTATGGCAGACATGTGAAAGTTTGTATAAATCCTTTAATTATTGTAATGGCTTGCAAATTAAAGCAGTTTTTTCTCCCCTAAATGCCTGAACATGGCCCGTTTTGCCCGATCTTCTACTTCGGGGAGCCACATTTCGCTCATTTTTAGCTCACCTGAGCACAACGTGCTTATGGTGAGCTTTTGTGATCACCTTTGTCCGTCGTCCGTCGTTCGTCGTCAACATTTTGCCTTGTGAACACTCTAGAGGCCACATTTATCATCAGATCTTCATGAAACTTGGTCAGAGGATTTGTCCCAATGATACCTCGACCGAGTTTGAAACTGGTTCATGCTGCATAAAAGATTAGGTCAAAAAAAAGAAAAACCTTGTGAACACTGTAAAAAACACATTTGATGCCCAATCTTCATGTAACTTTGTCAAAATGTTTGTCTTAATGATATGTTGGTTGAGTTTAAAAATGGTTCCAGTCCATTGAAAAACATTGCCGCCAGGGAGCGGGGCAGTATTCCTTATATGGCTATAGAGAAACCTTGTGAACACTCTAGAAGTCACAATTTTTGCCCAATCATCATGAAACTTGGTCAAAACATTGGTTTTATTGATATCTCGGATGAGTTCGAAAATGGTCCAGATCGGTGAAAAAACATGGTCGCCAGGGGGCGGGGCAGTTTTCTCTATATGTATATAGTGAAAACATGTGAACACTCTAGAAGTCACATTTTTGGTCCAATCTTAATGAAATTTGGTCAGAACATTTATTTATTGGATATGACGGTTGAGTTCGAAAATGATTCGGGTCGTTAAAAAAACATGGCAGCCGGGGGGGGGGGGGGGGGGGTAATTTTCCTTATATTTATATTGTAAAAAAGGCTTGTGAACACTCTAGAAGTCACATTTTTTACCTAATCATCATGAAATTTTGTCTAAACATTGATTTTATAGATATCTCGGACGAGTTCGAAAATGGTCATGCTTGGTGGGAAAACATGGCCGCCAGAGGGTGGGGCAGTTTTCTCTATATGTATATAGTGAAAACATGTGAACAGTCTAGAAGACACATTTTTTGCCCAATCTTCATGAAATTTAGTCAGAACATTTGTTTCCTGGATACGACAGTTGAGTTCGAAAATAGTTCGGATCGGTAAAAAAAACTGGCTACCGGGGGGATCTTTTTTCTTATATTTATATAGTAAAAAAGCTTGTGAACACTCTAGAAGTCACTTTTTTTGCCTAATCATCATGAAATGTGGTCAAAACATTGGTTATCTGGATATATCGGACAAGTTTGAAAATGGTCGTGATCAGTGGGAAAACATGGCCGCCAGGGGGTGGGGCAGTTTTCTCTATATGTATATAGTGAAAACATGTGAACAGTCTAGAAGACACATTTTTCGCCCAATCTTTATCAAATTTGGTCAGAACATTTGTTTCCTGGATACGACGGTTGAGTTTGAAAATGGTTCGGATCGGTAAAAAAAAATGGCCGCCAGGGGGGTCTTTTTCCTTATATTTGTATGTTAAAAAAAGCTTGTGAACACTCTAGAAGTCACATTTTTTGCCTTATCATCAGGAAACTTGGTCAAAATATTGGTTTTATGGATATCTTGGTTGAGTTTGAAAATAGTCGTGATCAGTGAAAAAACATGGCCGCCAGCGGGTGGGGCAGTTCTCTCTATATGTATATAATGAAAACATGTGAACAGTCTAGAAGACACATTTTTTGCCAGATCTTCATGTCATTTGTTGGTCAGAACATTTTTTTTCCTGTATACGACGGTTGAGTTCAAAAATGGTTTTGATCTATCTAGCAACATGGCCGCCAGGAGGGGGGGGGGCATTTCGTATATTTATATACTAAAAAAGCTTGTGAACACTCTCTAAAAGTCACATTTTTTGGCCAACATCATGAAACTTGGTCAAAACATTGGTTTTATCGATATCTCGGATGAGTATGAAAATGGCAATGATCAGTGGAAAAAAATGGCCGCCAGGGGATGGGGCAGTTTTCTCTATATGTATGTAAGAAGCATTTTCCTTGTATATATATATATATATATATATTATTTTTTTTAATCTGGTTATTAAAAACATGGCCGCCAGGGTGGGTGGGGTAATTTTTTATATAGGCCTATTGTGAATACTTTGAAACATCTTAGTTTCAAAGTCAGTCTTGTCTTACCAATAATTTGAAATATTTGCTGAAGATTTTTATTCTTTGTTTCTTTCCATCTTAGTCTCTCAGTTGAGCGACCAAGGGCCCTTTGGGGCCTCTTGTTTAAGAAAATTTGTCAGGATTTTTTCTACATGTAGGCAAATACCTTTGTTATCAATGTTAATACACAGTTGTTTCAAATTAGACTTCGAAAAAATATTTTTTCCAATGTGCTTACCCTATGTAAGTTCATGCCAAAATGCACAGCACTGTTCCCTATGGTATTACACGACCCGCAATGTATCGGGTTTCCTGGGGTGTACTGGCAACCTTTTTTGTCGGTCTTGCAGGGATATTTGAGCCTCGTTCTGGAAATCTGGGGTTAATACAGGTGCGTAAAGTACCATCCCCTATTAGCCTGTGCAGTCCGCAGGTATGACGCTTTCCTCCTTACCTGGATTTCCGTTAAGAAGAGGCGTCAAATAAATAAAAAGTTCCATAAAAGCAGATAGTGTGTTGTGCGGACTGCGCAGGCTTATCTGGGATTTCACTTGCACTAGGCCTACTGCCTGATCGTTTTGTAAAATGTCAGACTCGACTAGAATAAAATAACGGCTTGCAAAGCCTCCCCATTATTTTAGTCTAAGCCTCGCCCGATACATTACAACCCGATCAAACAGCAACCTATTATTGTCCCCAACCGGTGAAACCGGTGGGGACTTATGGTTTGCGCTCCGTCTGTCAGTCAGTCAGTCTGTCCGTCACACTTTTCTGGATCCTGCGATAACTTTAAAAGTTGTTCATATTTTTTCATGAACTTGAAACATGGATAGATGACAATATGGAGATTATGCACGTCATTTCATTTTGTTCCTACGTCAAGAATTCTGGTTGCTACGGCAACAAATATAAAAAAAATACTTACAATGGTGGAGTTTCACCGGTAGGGGACAATATTGCTTGGCAATGTCTTGTTCTCTTTGTATTTGTCATTCGATGAATGAAGAACACTATCTTTAAATTACCGCGTTTTATAATAAATAAATGTGAATTATTTTCGAAAGAACATATTAGAGATTATATAAGCCAGTGTCCTGAACACATATCTAAACTAGTCTCCTGGAAGCTAAAAATGGCTTTAAGGAATGCAAACATCAAAAACAAATACTTAACTAATGACAAGTATCAAGTATACATGTACATTTATTTACTCACGTCATATCTAAGAGCTCTTAAAAATTTGCATTTCTGTGTACAAACGTATTTGAATAGTTTCGCATATATGTTATTCAATCAATATGAACAAAGCCATAAGACATAATTTATTTGTTTATTCATCTATTAAAATTTTAAAGGGGCCTTAAGCCCTTTTCACGTTTTGATAAATTGACAAAATTGAAAAAAGTTGTTTCACATTCTCAAATTTTCGTTTTAGTTATTATATTTGTGAGAAAACAGTAATACTGAACATTTACCATGCAGTAAAATAGCTATTATATGCACCTTTTGACGATTTAAAAACCTGAAAATTATAAAGCGTTGCAACGCGAAGCGAATTAATAATTTGGAGAGTTCTATTGTTGTCGCTATATTTTGTGAAACTACGAGGATTACTTATATAGAGTATAAAATACATTAATCATTGTATCTGGAAGGGTGGCCTAGGTCGATGACTTTTTACTTCAGGACTGCAGGGGTCAGTGGTTCGAGCCCTGCCGAGGTTTACTTTTTTTCTTCTTTTTTTTAAACTTTATTCTTGACTTTTTACTGGAGCTTTTTAGATCCAATGTTTACATTTATCAATATAAAGCATTTAATGACAAACTTCAAAACATGCCAAAATCTGTGAAAAGGCCCCTTTAATGGCAAATTGAAATATACGAGAAATCGATAGGGTACATTGATTTTCAGTAAACGGAACGGTCATGGTAAACGTTAGGAGAGTACTGATTAACCCATTTATGCCTAGTGGACTCTTCCATCCTTCTAAATTGGATCAATTTATTTCCAAAATTAGGGATGTCTAGTATATTCATTTCTATATTTAGAATATTTCTTACAGAAATTCCTTCAAGCAAACAGCGCAGACCCTTATGATACGCCGCATCATGCGGCGTCTCATCTGGGTCTACGCTGTTTGCTAAGGTCTTTTTTCTAAACGCTCGGCATAAATGGGTTAAGGAATATGTTCTTGAACTCGCTCAATTACGTTTCAAAATGGATAGTGTTCCAAAGAAATGATGTTGCAAGCAAAAAGGTTTGAAAGTCGCGTATGCTCCAATTAAGCTCGATTGGTAATGGTCGGCTCAGGTACTACTTAATAGTACCCGGTTACCTTTAAGTATACTGCAAAGTACCCGGGGTACGGAAAACATACTAAAAGTATCCCGTAGTGTGACCGGGTTCCTTAGAGCGTATTTTCCTTAACCGGGATACATTATAGTATGCTTTAAGATCGTCCCTGGTACTTTTGAGTAGTATATGAGCAGACACCAACCAATTGGGCGTCACTTACATGTAACGAGTATATGGAAGTCGCGGTAACGACATAACTGACCAATCAGAATGCGTGTCGTTCATCTCATGTTTCAAAATGACTGACGCAATGGAGGCTAACATTTAAAACGGACATATTTAAATGAGCGTGTCTCATTGACGTTTCGGCGTGTTTCCGCCTTTTAAACCCGTCGATAAGCCAGAACTACAAATCAGAGGCTTAAACACAAACAATTTAAATCCGCCAGAACGACAAAACAAACATACATTTCTCGTTCCGTCGACATTTTTTCTCGCTCTGTCGCCATTGTTCTCGTTCTGTCGCCATTTTTTCAATAGTCATTCTGGCGTGTTTTCGGGTTTGAAAGGGGAAAACACACCAACAGATAAGTACATTAGATCTACCTTTTTGGCGGGCATACTTTTTCGTTTTAGCATTGAATTGCCCTACATGTTCGCCGATTCTGTAAGAGCGATATGGCAGAAATGAGCAACCTTAGGCAACTTGCACAATCGAAAGCGCTCGATCGAAGTTGATCTGTGAAAAATAGATTGCTACCACCGTACCAGTATAGCATTAATCGATAAGGCCAACCATTAATTAAATAATGCATTATATTACCGACGTACGCAACATTCTAAATGAATAAAATAAACAGGTTTGCACTTTTTGTCAGTGCTTTTGGTGGCTTAAAGTATGTGTTTGTATTAAATACGTTATTAATTAAAACTTGGAAAATCCAACGAAGCAGTCATAATTGTTGGCTTTGTTCATCGGTCGATAAACTAAGATTTGGAGTCTAGAGCGTAGGCATGGAGCCACGAGGGCTTTAGAGCGAATTATTTAATAGCAAGCATCAGAAGGTCGATGAGTAATATATAGGTCTATAAAAACCGTTCATGCAAAAATATTTTAATTTGTATGTGAGCTTTAAATAAAAGAACAGATTCATGACTTTTTTCCGAGTATACTTTTATACGAGTAGTAAAACTTGAATTGTGCTTTTTCTCTATATGTAAAGATCATCGAGTTTAACTCTAGAAAATTAACCTAATTCGTACTGTATTTATGTGGCGGAGTTGAAGGGATGTATATATATATATATATATATATATATATATATATATATATATATATATATATATATATATATATATATATATATATATATATATATATCAAGTTGTCACAATAACCCAACGTAAACTACAGTTTGTTTTAAATTGTATTTGATCATTGGTCTCCGTCAACCTCAAATCAGCCTCGTTCTGGAAAGACTCGGCTGTACGCATGCGCGTAAAGTGACGTCACAGATTAGCACGTGCAGTCCACATAGGCTTATCATGGGCGAGGCTTTACACTTTTATGGTATTTGTTTTATGGTAAGTCCATTCTTAACGAAAATCTATTTTAGGCGGAAAGTGTCGTCCCTGATTAGACTGAGCGGACTGCACAGCCTCATCTGGGACGATTAAGCCTTGTTTTCCCACAAATGCACGCTTATTGCGTCTATTATATTTAGGTTTGTGGCAAATAATCAAGTTTTGACCATGCCATTTGTTTTGATTACCGGTAATAAATGTCACTATATATATATATATATATATATATATATATATATATATATATATATATATATATATATATATATATATATATATATATATATATATATATATATATATAACATCGGAATAATCTTCGCCAGACAAACTTAATGTAATGTAATAATAAAAAAATCTCCTACATTTCAATAGTAACATAACAATTAATGAAAAAAGAGGAAAGAACAAACACGTACATATATAAAACAAATCTCCGACAAATGATTACTACATCCGAGTCGATCACATACATGTACTTTCAAAGTTATGTATCGGCAAGTTATCTTGCCAAATATGATTCGTTATCGAAGTGACAAATACATTTTAAATAAAGGTGTGTGCATGCATATGCATTAGAATGTGCAGGGACCTATACAAACATATATAGGTCCCTGGAATGTGATAGCAATAAAAGCGCGTTTTAATAACGATATACAATCGAAATGCCAATATTATCGATATGTATTGAAAACACTTTTATTGAAAATCGGATTATGCGAATAGGTCGTAAAATCGTATGCCATTTCATTCGAAACCGGTTTGTTTGCGAAAACAAAAGTCATAACCGCTAATTTATCATTCTAATCTGTAAATATTGCCTAAACACGACCAAAGTCTCCTATGGATACGGATGACAACAAAATGGTACGAAAATAGTCCGAACGAGTAACCGTATAAAGAAGTCCCGATAACATACAAACTGTAGTCCATCTCAAATCAATTTGTTCAATGAATAACAACTTTTAATTATAAATCGGGAAATAAGTAAGCATAATAAGGGTTCATTTTTATCATAGTAATTTTAGTTTGATATCTTTAAGATTCAAACTGATTGACACTATGCGGATGTAGCGACCAGTAGTGCGTTATGCGGTCGATCTAGTATATTACCCGGAGGCACGGTGGGCAAACCGCAGGCAGAGCATTAACACCGCGGTGTAGCATTTATTTATTTTTTCGTTGTGTTCAACACTCTAAATTAACCGCAAACATGCGTGAAATCGTACATATGCAGGCTGGTCAGTGCGGAAACCAGATCGGAGCCAAAGTAAGTTGACGTCTGCATGATATTTTGCACATTTGTAGTCCATTATCATTTTCCGCTTTTTAATGTTTCTTCTAAATTGTCGCACAAACTTAATGCTTTGTTTATGTGTTCTCCCGTACGTTACTGGTGTTCTATAAGTAATAATCACACGCTTGCTTGCTTGCTTTTATGTCGTCTGCTAACATTTTACATAAAATCTATTCAAGTAAAGCTAGTGTATTAAGCAAAAGGTTTCGTATATTTTCCTACTGTGCGCTACCTTAAGTTCATATTTAAACTTATACAATAAGCATATGTTTTCTTAGGGAAATGTTATTTCATTTAACTGTGAGCTTACTATTTATGTATAGACATTTAAAGTTGTGATGCCATTCTAGTAGCATATACCATCAATTCACTTTACATTTGAACGTTAGGTATGTTCGTTTGGGGCACGGACTCTAGATCACGGACTCTAGATTACTCAATATACACTCCGTGTTTGGGGTGATTGTTTATCTACATGTACACATTTCACTGTATAACAGCGTTAACCAATACAATAGATTATACATGACTCACTGAAAGTGTTGAAACATGAAACAATGAACTTTCGCATTGTTGAAATTCTACGCTCTTCGATTTTTAACCTAAATGTTATTCATTATAGATGTAATAGACCACTAACTGTTACACTTTCATATAGTTTTGACGCTCGTATGTTAAAAAATGTTAAACAATAATACAAAATAATAATAACACTGTGACGTATAATTCATAACTGTTTGTCATGCAACGCGCATTTAACGTCGGTTTAACATTTCAGTGTACGAATTCGAACTGTCTTGTCATGTTATTGAATGAAGTTCCAATGACATTGGTTATTTGATAAATCGCTATACACGCATTAATTTCTCTATGCACGAATTAATTAATAATTAATTAATTCATTCATTCATTTAAACCAATAATTCCGCATTTAGTTTAACCTTTTGCAAACCTTTTTTTCCGCTGTATGCATTACTTATCTGTTATTACATGCTACATGATGTGGTTTTATTTGTTTTAGCCTATACAAAAGCTACTTTAATGGCACATTCGGGAAATGATATAACGAAGATCGATACAGGACTGTTCGAACTTCGCAACACATGTAATAAAGGCTGCTTAATTATTAATCGGAAGCAGTTAATAACCTCTAATTAAACCGATCTCCTCCATAGTAACGAAGGCAGTCAATGGATACGTTTTTGTTTACCTTAGCAGCATTATATATGCGCGCTTAAGTCTTTGCGGTTATTCTACATTTTCTTAATAAGATTAAACACGTTCTAGTTAAGATTATACAGTTGTTTTAAATATAATAATATTTTTCCTTTCAATAATGATAAGTTGTAACATTATATTATTTAAAAATTTAGGTTGATTGATGGGATGTTATGGTTGTGAAATAATACATTTATAAAGGTAGCCCTTGTTGACAGATAGTTTAAGCGAGATTCCCCCAATTACATGTACTTAAAATTTGACATTATTTTATCTTGCAATCCATACTTTGATAAAGTGCTGTTTGCGAGATACGAATTGACATGCAGAGGTTTACAGATATAAGATAGCATTGCTGATAACATGCGATTGTGACGTTTTTATTTTATCTAAATGGCGTGGACTGCGACTGATAACATTGTTTTAAAAAGCGTACTTCGCCCCTTTGATCTTCAATGCGTTAAGAGTTTTTAAACTATACTTTTTATTTAGTTGGATTAAGCACATTTTTTATTTAAAATAAATATAGAATATCATAGCAACAGGCCTTATAAAATGACTTACAGTCCTAAATATTGCATGAGATCAGGATTGTGAAGTTTTGGGGTTCTTGATGTGTGAGTTTTAACAAAATGGTTGTTATTGATATCCGTGTTGAAATGCATCAAATATTTAGGACCTCTTCTAGTCACGAGTTCATTTTATTTATACATGTAATTATTCATAAGCTCTTTAAAGAAACGAATGAACAGAGAATATAAATAAAAGTGAACTTACCCCAATTGAAATCAATAGCAGTAAATACACATTTGCTGACAAAACTAGCCGGTGTATTGATTTTGAGCTTTTTTGTCCGAATTAAACTCTCCGTTCGCTATTGTTGCGCGCTATTCAAAACGTTCATAGCAACCGTAACTAAGCGGTCGATAAAAGCTGATCATAAATCCGTCTGCGGCTTTGCGTATGGGATGTCTATAAAACGGAGCAATTAACCAGGATTTATGTATTAATATGGCTTACATAAGGTTTTGGCGTACATACGTCTGCATACTTGAGTACAATTATTTTAAATACCGATAGGCCATCTGGTCCACTTTAAAAAAGTTGAATAAAATATTTACCTGTTGTGTAGATATTACAAATTTAAAATCCTCATAAAGGAAACAGACGTCAACTTGATATCGAATTAAATGCATTTCTATTCCCCGCCTCAGTTTTGCATAAACATTTTAAATGTTGATCTTTTCTTCTTTAGCGCTGTATGTGCTTAAATCAAATCTTCTGACATTTAAAACTGTTAGTGTAAGTTTTTTCATAGACTTAATGTTATATTGTTTCTACTTCCAGTTCTGGGAAGTGATTTCAGACGAGCACGGTGTTGACCCCACCGGAACCTACCACGGAGACTCCGACCTCCAGCTCGAGAGAATCAACGTTTACTACAATGAGGCCACCGGAGGCAAGTACGTACCACGTGCCATCCTCGTGGATCTCGAGCCCGGAACCATGGACTCCGTTAGGTCCGGCCCCTTTGGTCAGATCTTCCGACCTGACAACTTCGTGTTCGGGCAGAGCGGTGCTGGAAACAACTGGGCCAAGGGCCACTACACAGAGGGCGCTGAGCTCGTCGACTCCGTCCTCGACGTCGTCCGCAAGGAGGCTGAGTCATGTGACTGTCTTCAGGGATTCCAACTCACACACTCCCTGGGTGGTGGTACCGGATCCGGTATGGGAACACTGCTCATCAGCAAGATCCGTGAGGAGTACCCTGACCGCATCATGAACACCTTCTCCGTTGTACCATCACCAAAGGTATCCGACACCGTAGTCGAGCCATACAATGCCACCCTCTCAGTCCACCAACTTGTTGAGAACACCGACGAGACATACTGCATCGACAACGAGGCTCTGTACGACATCTGCTTCCGGACCCTGAAACTCACCACCCCAACATACGGAGACTTGAACCATCTCGTCTCTGCCACCATGTCCGGAGTCACCACCTGCCTCCGATTCCCCGGTCAGCTGAACGCCGATCTCCGCAAACTGGCCGTCAACATGGTGCCCTTCCCTCGTCTCCACTTCTTTATGCCTGGCTTCGCTCCACTTACATCTCGTGGTAGCCAGCAGTACAGGGCACTGACCGTCCCTGAGCTCACCCAGCAGATGTTCGACGCCAAGAACATGATGGCTGCATGCGACCCACGTCACGGAAGGTACCTCACCGTCGCCGCCATGTTCCGTGGCCGCATGTCCATGAAGGAGGTCGACGAACAGATGTTGAACGTCCAGAACAAGAACAGCAGCTACTTCGTTGAATGGATCCCCAACAACGTGAAGACCGCCGTCTGCGACATTCCACCACGTGGTCTCAAGATGTCCGCCACCTTCGTCGGCAACAGCACCGCCATCCAGGAGCTGTTCAAGCGTATCTCCGAGCAGTTCACCGCTATGTTCCGTCGCAAGGCTTTCCTCCACTGGTACACCGGCGAGGGCATGGACGAGATGGAGTTCACCGAGGCCGAGTCGAACATGAACGACCTGGTTTCCGAGTACCAGCAGTACCAGGACGCCACCGCCGAGGAGGAGGGAGAGTTCGACGAGGAGGAGGGTGAGGGCGAGGGTGAGGCATAAACTCTTACCAACGAGTTACCCCAAGACCAACAAAAGCACACCAACGGACAACGACAATGATTACGATTAAACACGCTCAAATTGTTATATATTGTTGAACTTTTTAAATGTAGGAATACTCTCGTCTACCATGCAATAAACGATAAAACTGTGATAATACAAACTGTTTGTATTGAACAATGGTTATACTTATTTTGGTAAATTTTCTGGTAGAACAAAATTTGACCAAATGTATTTGCTTGATTCCATCGCGAATGTTTTATGTATTTGAACCGAAACTGTTCGTCATCAGTATATCGAAAAAACAGTATTAAATAAAAAAGTAAAATATAGATATGACTTAGTTTGTTCGTAACTGCGACAATGCCATTACATAACAATAACCACTTGTTAAGTGTCACTGTCACCATTTTCACACGAATGAAGACAACAAATCAAACCAATTCGATTACCACTTTAATATGTACACACAAACAAACAATGCAGACAAAAAACAATTTACACATATTCACTTTCTACCTGTGAGAAAAAATAACAATAACTTGTAACAGGGTATATATGTTTGTATAGGTCCTGCTTGTACTATAAATTTGCGAATTTGTTGAGGCCGGTTTAACTTGCGGCCGTTTTATCTCGTGTAAAGTAAGTGTGGTTTCCTATTTATCTTTATAAACCTAAATAACTTTGGGAATGGAACCAACCCAAGAAAGGAAACCGTAAAAAATCAAAGTGCTGAAGGCACCGGAGTTGTTCGCTATATTGTAAACAGAGGGCATTGCCTCACTTTGGTGTAAACTTACTTCGGTCTTCTAAATCAAAGACCGACCATAGTGCGTTGAATAGAGTACATTTACATATAGTGAAACGAAATGCACTTTGGTTGTACTGTCTCGGTCTCTAGTACATTCCACAGGTGGTTAGCGTGTGGCTATGATATTAATTGGTGAAAACATCATTTTGAATGATAAATAATCATATTATAACGAAAAATTAAATTTTATTTAAAAAAATCACTATCAAATATATATATAACAAGGTATGCAACTCAAAACCACCCCAAAACGGGGTGCATCGCTTTGAACAGCCATATCTTCATCAATTGTGCAGCGATTTTCACGATCTCGGTCTGATTCAACGCAGAAATGAATTTCCTTTCTGGAAATGTGTATGTCTTGCAATATTTTTACAAATGCTGGGTCAACTTTTAAGAAATAACACGATACACAACTCGCATGACCCAGTTGACCAAGATAATGCAGTCTTTATTAATGAAATCTCCAGTTGTAAAGACACACCTCCGCATTGGACCAATGAAATCACTCGTTTGTTTAAAATGTCAGTTAGTTGAAATGTATGTAAACAAAGGTTTTAAACGGCGCTGGACAGTTAGTCTTGATGCATTATGTAACGACAAGAACGGTAATAATATTTTTTTCATACGTTTTTATTGAATTATGGTATCGAGGTACATGCACTTTGTAGGGAAGATGCCCTTTACTCCGTGAAGATTTCAGTTATCAAGACTGCATGATCATTGTCAACTGGGTCATGCGAGTTGTGTATCGTGTAATTTCTTAAAATTTGACCCAGCATTTGTAAAAATATTGCAAGACATACACATTTCCAGAAAGGAAATTCATTTCTGCGTTGAATCAGACCGAGATCGTGAAAATCGCTGCACAATTGATGAAGATATGGCTGTTCAAAGCGATGCATCCCGTTTTGGGGTGATTTTGAGTTGCATACCTTGTTATATATATATATTTGATAGTGAATTGTTTTTTTCAGAAAAGATAATTTTTCGTTATAATATGATTATTTATCATTCAAAATGATGTTTTCACTAGTTAATTCATAGCAACACGCTAACCACCTGTGGTACATTCTCATTTCGTCTGTTCCATCATCATAATAACAATCATCATCATCATCATCGCCATCATCGTTTTGTCATTATCATAATCATCATCATCAAAATCAATATTATCATTATCATAATCATCATTCAATTCACTATCCTCATATCTTCATCGTCATCATCATCACCGTCATAATAAACATCAGCATAATCGGAAGCGAATTTCTTGTCACAAGATTGTCAATATTGAAATCATCAATACCTATCCTACCTTTTCACGGAAATACATGTATTAACAAGATATGTGTTTGTCAGAAACACTATGTCCCCTTTTGCGCCGCTTTGAAGCTATATATTTGACCTTTGACCTTGAAGGATGACATTGACCTTTCACCACTCAAAATGTGCACCTTCATGATATACATATGCATGCCAAATATCAAGTTGCTATCTTCAATATTGCAAATGTTAAAGTTGGGGCACACAAACAAACAAACAAACAAACACACAAACAAACCAACAGACAGGTCAAAAACAACGTGTGCCCCACTATAGTGGTAGGGGACATAAAATAATATAGTTTGGTTGCTAAATCATTGCTTTGAATTGTTTATTTATGCTCTCATAATGATCGTGTATTGTATGCTTCTAATATTAGTCGTGTTCTAAGAAAACTGGGCATAATGCATGTGCGTAAAGTGTCGTCCCAGATTAGCCTGTGCAGTCCGCACAGGCTAATCAGGGACGACACTTTCTGCTTTTATGACATTATTCGTAAAAATGAAGTCTCTTCTTAGCAAAAATCCAATTTAGGCGGAAAGTGTCGTCCATGATTAGCCTGTGCGAACTGCACAGGCTAATCTAGGACGACACTTTACGCAGATGAATTATGCCCAGTTTTCTCAGAACGCGACTCATACTATGATGACGGTTTAGATTTTTATGACGATACAATCTGGACGATGTGGACGATGAAGACAATTACGGTGATGGTATGGTGGTATTGTTTTGGTGATGATGATAACAGAACGTGATATAGGGGTGGTATTTTGTCGTTGTTGCGGTTGTTGATGATGAGGGTGATGTGCGGCTGATGATGGAAATGGCGAATAAGATTAGGATAAGGATAAAAAGTTAGATGTTGAAAAGGATTATACAACACTTTTATCTTATGATCGCTTACAACAAACATAGAACACAATGTACGGTTGTCAACACCAAAGTCTGGTTGACACCAAAAGTGCGTTCCAAAAGTAGCTAACTTCGGAGTTGAACGCCGGTTGTGGTTGACACCAAAGTGTGGTGCAACGTGACATAATTCAGTATACTGTGTGGCTGTTGTCTTCCTTTTAATAACAAAAACATGATTTAAAAAGTGACTCACCTTACAATATCCTCAAAATGTACATGACAAATTTAAATGTTATGACTACAACACATTTGAAAAGATCATCAATCAACTAAGTCAATCGTGACGATCAGTCGGAACGCTATTTAATAAGAAATTCGACATTTGCCAAACAACCACCACATTAACCAGTCAGGTAATTGTTGGTTTTTATTACTTTAATTGTAAGCAAACAACATTAAAGTTTGAGTATTAAAGCGACCTTTTCACGTTTTGGTAAATTGGCAAAATAAAAAAATGTTTCAGAATCGCAAATTTTCGTTGTACTTATGATATTTGTGAGGAAACAGTAATTCTGATAATTTACCATGCTCTAAAATATCCATTACATGCATCTTTTGACGATTTACACACCTAAATAAAGCGTTGCAACGCGAAACGATTGAATAATTGGAGAGTTCTGTTGTTGTCGTTATTTTGTGACACTACGAGGATTGCTAATATAAAGTATAAAATGCATAAAAAATACATCATTGTATGAGCACGGATGACCGAGTGGTCTATGCGTCAGACTTTTACTCCAGGGGTCAGTGGTTCGAGCCCAATTGAGGGTTACTTTTTTTTCTTTATTTACTTTTATTCTTGTTTTTTTACTCGAGCTTTTTTAATCCAATGTAAACATTGATCAAAATAAAGCATTTAATGACAAACTTCAATATCTGCCAAAATCTGTGAAAAGGTCCCTTTCAATAAGCATGACCAGAGCTTGACAGTTTCAAGGCAACAAGATTTTAGCCCGTGGGCCGTGGTTCAATATAGGGACCAGTTTGATATACTTTAGTGGTAGAAACACAATTGGAACAAATGCATTTGCTTGATTCCATCACGATTGTCAATGTATACTTTTAAACGAGCTTTGTGCAATATGATAATGTATAAACGCTGTTATTTAAATGATTCTCAGCAGTTGCCTATTGTATTTTGTGCTAGTTTTCAATATCAATTTTACAATATTGCCATTCGGCCAAATAGTATCTAAACCCTTACAAAAAATAAACCAGTAATAAGAATATATGAGAAAACGACGAGGAATAAATCATGCAGGGCATATCTATAAGAACATAGGCAGGAAAGCAGTGGTGTCCCTTTTCATGAAGTTGGCAGGCAATTTTACACGCATATAATTGTCTCGGCTGTCCACGTAACATGTATGGCAGTGAATATACAGATGTTCGTCTGGAGATTTGGGTACGTATTTTGTAATAAGGCGTAGACGTGTAAGAAGCATGAGAGTGCTTGTAATGGTAAGATGTGTAAAATACATACATTTCTTTCAATCTTCCTCATGGGCAGTTCGTGCATGGACGTTATGATTCTCATGGTTGCCGGTGAAGAAAGCGATACGGGTCCTCCTAGACGGGACCATTCGAGCACTAACGGGTATCAGAATCCTTATCATCGGCCGTTAGGGAGCAACTCGGATGTCTTGGTCTTTCGTCGGTATATACCTGTCCGGAAGGCGTTGTTACGAGACAGCGGAAATTGTCCTCGTACACATTGTTTCAACATCCATCGTGGTCATAAGACAATCGATTAAATCAAAGTAGGTCCACTATTGACTGAAGTTATCGCTCTTAAATATATGTTGTGTTTTGGGCATGTATTTCTTTTTTGGTGAATGAGTTGAGAATACCAGTGAAAGACAACCTGATCAATTCATCCGAGCAAGAGTTAATCTTAATGTTTGATAATTTTAGTCTTAGTTTTATTGAACTACTGTTTTTAAATCACTTTTAAAGAATGTGGTTAGCATATATGTCAGTGTAAACGTCGATCTCTGGAATAAAATAAGACACACAAATACAATTGAATAACTATATAAAGCGACGAAAATTCATTAACTATAAAAAGCGTTAATTCTTCCGCGCCTGTAGTGAGCGACAATTGTGAAATTACTGTACACGAAATGTGTTGATGTTGAAGAATATATAGCGCATATTTGTGCAATTTATCGACCATTGTAATAAAAAAACATTTTTTTTTGTACTTGACCACTTATCAAATACGATCTAACACGCAAAGTAACAATTATTTATGATTCTTTGTTTCTAGTTTTTTTTATCGTCGTCAAATTTATACAAGGGAGGTAACTCAGTGGTGTCAATAAAGTTTCCTTGACGAGTACTTTCCTCAAACTCCTGAGCTATGCTTGGAAACAGTAAAATCTCTACGCGGAGGTTATACCTTCCTTAGTTCCGGCTCTTTTGAATTTAACCTACATGAACCCGAACATAATACAATGACCGTATGTTAATACGAATTCGATCATGGTTGACATGGATCAATAGTGTGCTGTGACAACGAAAGGTATTGATAACGACGCCGCCAAATTTGATACTGCTACTGCTGCTTCCGAATTTGGTGAAACCGATGTAAATAGATTGCTACTATTGTAGTTGCAACGTTCTATGACGGTGAACTAATACTTTTGATGATAAAGCGGACGACGTTGATGATAAAGATTATAATGATTGTGGTAATGGCGATTGTGATGATAAATGATGGTGACGATGATGATTGTTGCGTTGACGTTGATAATAACTATTCTTATGAAGAAGAAGAAGACGAGGTTGATGATGAGGGTGATAATGATGAAACTGTTGCTGCTCATGATGAGGGTTATGATGATGATGTTGCTGCTGCTGCTGCTGATGATGATGATGAATATGATGTATATGATGATAATGATGATGATGATGATGATGAAGATGATGATGATGATGATGATGATGATGATGATGATGATGATGATGATGATGATGATGATGATGATGATGATGATGATGAATACAATGAATATGAATATGATTATGATGATGATGATGAGGAGGAGGAGGAGGAGGAGGAGGAGGATTGTGATGATTTGTGATGATGGTGATGAATCCGGCAGTGGCAATGGTGAACTACGTGGATATATACAACACACGCATTATACAGTACAAGATATTCCGCAGATATTTTGGAACTGGTTATCATGTATACACAGTTTGTGTAGATGTTTTTTCAAATGCTTGCTGCTTCCGCTTTGAATTTCAGAGAGATATTACGCTTGCTGTTATTAACATCGGTGAATTAATGTTTTTCCTGTGGTTAAACATAGATTCTTCAAAATGTTACACCATTATTTGTCTTGTAATGAAGTTGCAGGTTAAGTGCTACAGGTCCCATATTTGGAATAAACTGACATGTGTGCGAATTCTGTTTGATAAACTCATTTTTGCAATGAACTGTCTAAACGTTCCCAAGATGTATAATAGTGAAATAATAACGTGGTATTTTGCCCCGGAATAGACCACATGGTTTTGGTGTCCTTCGGGGAGATCTTAACTCTTTCAGTGCTGGAACCGAATTTTGAAGGCCTTTGCAAACAGTTTGGATCCAGATGAGACGCCACAGAACGTGGCGTCTCTATTCTGATAGTATTATTTGAAGAAAAAAAATCGAAGAAAATGCTAATTTTAGAAATATAGCAGATGACATTTTAGCAGACGACAAATTTCCCAGCATGCAAAGGGTTAAGAACGCTCCCACCGTGAGAACCGAACTCGGGACCTATCGGTCGCTTGACGGGCACATACATTGTGTATCTTAAGATGTACGAAATGGACACTACTCCACGGCGGTCTTAATAAACGCCCTGTTCCAGTCAAGCGGCGATCCTCGGTTTAAGCCATTTATGCATAGTGGACTCTCCCATCCTTCTAAATTGGATCAATTTATTTCCAAAATTAGGGATGTCTAGTATATTTATTTCTATATTTAGAATATTTCTAACAGAAATTCCTTTAAGCAAACAGCGCAGACCCTGACGAGACGCCGCATCATGCGGCGTCTCATCAGGGTCTACGCTGTTTGCCAAGGCCTTTTTCTAGACGCTATGCATATATGGCTTAAGCATTCGTTATATGGCAAACAGCGGCTTAGTGCGAGAGTAAGTAGGTTATGGCGTATCGGATGATCAAACCAACGACCGCGGAGAAGCGTAACATCAAGACTAATGCGCTACTTAACGTTTTGACCCATAACTTTCCTAACGTTAGAAAACTATTAAAGAATAAGAAAAAGAACAGTAGGTCCGACAAGAGCGAACATGAAAGTACCACAAAATGCGTTCTTTTACATTTTCAGTTTATCTAATGACCCAAGTTGTTATTTGTTCGTTTAAATGATTCTTACGAAATGTTTCGCACATTCGACTATGTAGACATAAACATGGAAACATAAATATTGAAACGATGTACAACAATTACCGGCTCCAATGCACAGAGGCAGCAATAGTTGTATATAAAATAGTATGAGTCTCGTTCTGGGAAAATGGGGCTTAATGCAAGTACATAAAGTGTCGTCCTACAGTCTAATCAGACTTTCCGCTTTTATGTGTTTTTTTCGTTTAAAGGAAGTATCTTTTTAGCGAAAATCCGGTTTAGGCAGAATTTATCATCAAGCCTTTTTTCCACATCGAGGCTCGTACATAAAAAAGAGCAGTGTGCAACACCTTGGACTCTCACACCCAGATGCACATTACGTCTTGGCTCATCGACTTTGTCACTCGTCCATTGTCAACAACAACAAACATGCAACCTTAGGAATTCGGTTGCTCACGAGAACGCAACAACAGTAATCATAATAATTATTCAAATAATTAAAAAAAATATTCAAATTATTATCAAATATGTGACTTAATATTCTGCATGAAATACAATTTGAAAAAAATGAAATACAATTTGAAAAAAAACAACACAAACTTGTATATAAAACTATGCAACTATTTCTTGAAGACGTTAAACCTTGTTTTGCATGACAATGTCTCTCGCACATTTATGTCTTTCGCACACCAATATATTAACTTATTTTATCATTTACCACGGCATTATTACCCACAGGTGGTTAGCGTGTGGCTATGATATTAATTAGTGAAAACATCTTTTTGAATGATAAATTATCATATTATAACGAAATATAAACTTTTCAGACAAAAAAATCACTATCAAATATATATATACATAACAAGGTATCCAAAATCATCCGAAAACGGGATGCATCGCTTTGAACAGCCATTACTTCATCAATTTTTCAGCGATTTTCATGAACCCGGTCTTATTCAACGCAAAAATGGATTTCCTTTCTGGAAATGTATATATCTTGTTATATTTCTACACATGCTGGGTCAAATTTTAAGAAATAACGCGATACGCAATTCGCTTGACCCAGTTAACATCGATCAGACCGTATTTATGAATGAAATCTCCAGTTGTAAAGACACACCTACGCATTGGACCAATGCAATCAGTTGTGTGTTTAAAATGTCAGTTAGTTGAAATGTATGTAAACAAACGTTTCAAAATGCGCTGGGCAGTTAGTTTTGATGCATAATGCAACGACAAGCACATTAAGAATGTTTTTTTTATACGTTTTATTTAATTATGGTATCGAGGTCCGTGAACTTTGCAGGGAAAATGCCCTTTACTCCGTGAAGATTTCAGTCATAAATACGGTCTGATCGATGTTAACTGGGTCACGCGAGTTGTGTATCGTGTTATTTCTTATAAGTTCACCCAGTATTTGTAAAAATATTGCATGACATATAAATTTTTCCAGAAAGGTAAATCATTTCTGCGTTGAATAAGACCAAGATCGTGAAAATCGCTGCAAAATTGATGAAGAAATGGCTGTTCAAAACGAAGCACCCCGTTTTCGGATGATTTCGAGTTGGATACCTTGTTATATATATATATATATATATATTTATATATATATGATATTGACTTTTTTTCAGAAAAGTTGCTTTTTCGTTTTAATATGATTATATGATAATTTATCATTCAAAATGATGTTTTCGCTAATTAATATCATAGCCACACGCTAACCACCTGTGTTATTACCCGAAAGTTATCACGCAAAACATTTAGCTTTTCATTTGTCCATATTTGTCTGAATTTAAGGTCAAATGATCTCATACCGTTACGTATAAAACACGGGATGTGTCACTCTGGATCAGCAGATTTTTTTACTTAAGTCTATCTTACGGAGGATTCCGGACATAGGCGATGTATCACGATTGGGGATATGTTAGCTTTAACAAAACAACCAGGGTTAAACTGTATTTGAGCCTCGTTCCTGGAAAACGGGACTAAATGAAAGTGCAAAGAGTGCCGTCATAGCTAAGCCTGTGCGGTCCGCACATGCTAGTCAGGAACGACACTTTCCTCCCGCTTTTATGGATTTTTTCAAGGAAGTCTTAACGAAGATCCAGTTTTGGCGGAAATGTCATCCCTGATTAGCCTTAGCTGACTGCACAGGCAAATCTGGGATGCAGCTTAACGCACTTTAATTACGCTTATTTGTCCCAGAACGAGACTTACTTTATCAACAAGACTAACATAAGAGCAAACGAAAACACTTGTTGGTATTTTATATTATATTTTTTTCGATCACAGGATTGCCAGTATACATGTGCATTTATTTGCTGCGATGTAACTATAAAACAAAAACAGAATCTGCCAAAAGTCGAACAGATCGAATTTGTAAACATACTCCAAAAATAATATCATACAACAATTAACAGATGGTGACTTATACATTTTACTGAACTGATGTTCTAAACATAAATGTTGTTAATAAAACTTAACTTCATTTTTGTTATAAAAACTCGACAATAAAAAACGATACTAAAGTATTCACACATGCTGATTAAAATGGTGTCAATATCATGGTTTTCTTATATTCAAAAATGGTGTTCGGTCAATTTAGTTTTGTCCAATGTCATGGGCTTAAAGAATTTTGTTGGTACATCGGGTGTCGCGTTGGTAAGAGTTTATGCCTCACCCTGGGCCTCTCCCTCCTCCTCGTCGAACTCTCCCTCCTCTTCGGCGGTGGCGTCCTGGTACTGCTGGTACTCGGACACCAAGTCGTTCATGTTCGACTCGGCCTCGGTGAACTCCATCTCGTCCATGCCCTCGCCGGTGTACCAGTGGAGGAAAGCCTTGCGACGGAACATAGCGGTGAACTGCTCGGATACACGCTTGAACAGCTCCTGGATGGCGGTGCTGTTGCCAATGAAGGTGGCGGACATCTTGAGACCACGTGGCGGAATGTCGCAGACGGCGGTCTTCACGTTGTTGGGGATCCATTCAACGAAGTAGCTGCTGTTCTTGTTCTGAACGTTCAACATCTGTTCGTCGACCTCCTTCATGGACATGCGGCCACGGAACATGGCGGCTACGGTGAGGTACCTTCCGTGACGTGGGTCGCAGGCAGCCATCATGTTCTTGGCGTCGAACATCTGCTGGGTGAGCTCAGGGACGGTGAGAGCCCTGTACTGCTGGCTACCACGGGATGTGAGCGGAGCGAAGCCAGGCATGAAGAAGTGGAGACGAGGGAATGGCACCATGTTGACGGCCAGTTTGCGGAGATCGGCGTTCAGCTGACCGGGGAATCGGAGGCAGGTGGTGACTCCGGACATGGTGGCAGAGACGAGATGGTTCAGGTCCCCGTATGTTGGGGTGGTGAGTTTCAGGGTCCTGAAGCATATGTCGTATAGAGCCTCGTTGTCGATGCAGTATGTCTCGTCGGTGTTCTCAACGAGCTGGTGAACTGAGAGGGTGGCGTTGTATGGCTCGACGACCGTGTCGGATACCTTTGGTGATGGTACAACGGAGAATGTGTTCATGATGCGGTCGGGGTACTCCTCACGGATCTTGCTGATGAGCAGTGTGCCCATACCGGATCCGGTACCACCACCCAGGGAGTGTGTGAGTTGGAATCCCTGAAGGCAGTCACATGACTCGGCCTCCTTGCGGACTACGTCGAGGACGGAGTCGACGAGCTCAGCGCCCTCTGTGTAGTGACCCTTTGCCCAGTTGTTTCCAGCACCGCTCTGTCCGAACACGAAGTTGTCAGGTCGGAAGATCTGACCGAATGGGCCGGACCTAACGGAGTCCATGGTTCCGGGCTCGAGATCCACGAGGATGGCACGTGGTACGTACTTGCCTCCTGTGGCCTCATTGTAGTAAACGTTAATTCTCTCGAGCTGGAGGTCGGAGTCCCCGTGGTAGGTTCCGGTGGGGTCGATACCGTGCTCATCGGAGATCACCTCCCAGAACTGAAAGAATATAGAAAGAATATCGTATGTATATGGGTCTGCGTCTTAATGAAACATTACGCCACTGACAAGATTTATTCCGGAAGGTTAGTTTTCAGTTAACAGCGTTGATCTTCTGGCTAAAGTGAAAGTAAATGCAAACGAACGATATAAATATAAGTTATAAAACAGATTAACAGTCAGTTGTTTAGACCACGCAAACACGACCCTATATTAATGTATTGAACACATTTGATGGCAAGTATACAAATGATATACAAATGCTGTGAAGCGTATATGAGCTTAAATCTTTTTCTGACTGAACTTGACTTTTTTACGATTTCAGCTCAATAGCGAGCAATTGTTGAAGGTTATTGATAAACACCCAATAGGGTGTAGTTTTTTTCTCTAAAATTTAAACACGCAATAGTTTTTTGTCTAGGTGCATATGCACAAAAGAACTGCTTTACAGTTTCAGCTAGAATAAAGTATTTAAGTATTTGTTGAACAATGCGTCAAACTGTATTGAACTTAACCCATTTATGCCTAGTGGACTCTCCCATCCTTCAAAATCGGATCAATTTATTTCCAAAATTAGGGATGTCTAGTATATTTATTTCTATATTAAGAGTATTTCTTACAGAAATCCGTTTAAGCAAACAGCGTAGACCCTGATGAGACGCCGCATCTTGCGGCGTCTCATCTGGGTCTACGCTGTTTGCCAAGGTCTTTTTTCTAGACGCTAGGCATAAATGGGTTAATTTGCATATGTATGCACATGCTATAAATATTGTCTTGTGTGATTTTAAATTCATTTGTATTCGTATTCATATTGTTTAACCCAAACCATAATATTGGCAACCGTTGCAATACATTTATGAGCAAACGTAAATTCAATTATCAAACATTTATTACTCATGATTAAAACGAAATTCTAAAATAAATCAATCGGTATGTATATGCACGTTTGCAGGTCAAGTGGAATTGATGCCAAACTGATCAAATACAAACGTTGCCAGAGGTTTATTGGAATTCTATATCGATTATAAATATCTGCATTAATAATTGCCTCGTTTTCACGAGTAGTCAAAGTCTCGTGTGAAACGAGCTCAGATTGTGGGAAACGAGATTCCAATGTATTTATACGGATATCGGTTTATATTGATTTTATCGATCACGTATATTTGTGTTTTTATTCGCTTGAAAAATGCCATTTAATAACTCTAACGCGGTCACATTTGCGATGTATTGCCATTTAGCGTCACTGAATCGCAAAATCGACCACGCTTCTATCCGCTCAAGATAACGAATCAATACTGTTTTCTTTGATGATTAATTGAATATCGTCTCAGCGGCTTGAACGATGCCTTAACTTTACCAGTTCAATATAAGCGCGCAGGCAACAGTACACCTGTCCGCATTTTCTTTACCATTTAAAGTATGCAAGTAGTGAGAACTTTAATACTCAATAATTCATACCAGATCCCATTGTAAGATTCCGCAGATACAATAAAGAAATCATTCGAAGTCATGTGAAAGGGTTTCTTTATTGATAAACTAGAAGGAATTGTGCATATTACAATGTAGAGTTTAGAATTCAGTAATGATACCAAATATTCATTCCGAACCGTTATAGAATTTGCGTTATTGGCTACACCAAATACTTTCCTAGGCCTATTTTCTGTTATGTTTCACAGAAGAATAACATAACTTGAGTTAACTATTAAAGCTTGCATGTGAAATAGCGAATAAGTCTCGAACATTTCGTGTGCTTTTTTAAGGAACTTTGTAATTACGTAGAAATTGACTTACGTCTACCAAATTACACAATTTACCTCAGTAATTGGATGTCCTCGTTCATTTAAATCGATAAAAGTTTTTGTTAGATGTATAATCACTGAATGTAAATTGGCGACTTTCGACTCCCATGCACTTGGATAATCGAATCTCTAAGTTGAGTTTATTTTTCGCGTCAATGTTCATTCAGAATAATTTGTTATTGTGTTCGCAAAGCCGACAGTTATATTCTTAAAACAGAATAATTGGGCACAATTATAGGAAAAAATATGTTAACAGGCCTTGGGTTACAAGGACGCTCTCGTCTTCAATTTCAAGTAGCTGTCGCTTTTCTAAAGTGTCAACCTTGGCCAGAGATGAGTGTCCTATGTAGTGAATATATAACGAGGATTCAATTACTTCAAAAGCAAACTGGTGTATTTTCAAATATCGATTATAGATTTGGCGAGAGCGGTGTTATCGAAGTCAAATATTTCAAATAAATATTGGGACGGAGTCTCACCCCTGGCAACCAAATACCACGTGTAAATAATCGGACAATAAACAGACTTTAAGCATTACGTTTGGACCATCACCGCTCGCATGTTTTCTTAAGACAAGATGAAACGTGTTGATTTGTGTGATGATTTTAGGGGGTTTAATTTTACGCGAAATACCACAGAAGGTGTTAAGTCACACGTCGTAAATAGTAACTTATTGAAACTTAAATCTAGAAATCTTGATTTTTCGAAACTCTGTTTTGAATTTAGTGTGAGCGTTAGCTCACACTAATGTTACAGATCATATTTTGCAATCAGTATGTGCTTAGAAGCCTTAGGTACGGTATGGAAAGACAACCACTGCATGTTGTAGCAGACGACAAATGCCATTCTTCTAGCGGATTGTCGTTCGTGCCTCAACATACATGTGAATGTGATGAACCGCAGTGTAAGAGAGTGGACAAATGCTATGAACGTCTGCTAGGAAATGTAACCAGCACATTTGCCTTTTTATAGTTCACCACTGGTACACTGCAGAGGGTTTATATGACTAATAGTGTTTAACAGCTTGTAAGAGGAGATTGGCCAGTAGGTGTTTGCCATTGAAATCTGTACATATTGGCTGCTTTCAGAGAAAACAGGGCTTAATGCATGTCAAATAAGATAAGCTTGTGCATACTGATAAGCCTGTGCAATGCGCACAAGCTAATCAAGGACGACATTTTACAACAGCAAATACCTACAGTGCCTTCAGCGCTTTGATTAAATGTCGCGATAAGGTAATGGCGTTTTTCATTTAAAATAATGCATTAACAATGTGGTTGACGTTTTTATGTTTATTTTTTTTTTAATTAGCAAATTGACTGTGCCATATCAGAATTAGTTTTTCAAACATGAAACCTATGTTTAATCATATTTTATATCGAGCATATTAAACTTTGGAATGACGAAAAGAGGGTAATAAAACATGCCATATGTAATTACGGGAAATATTCAATAACGATTGGTGTGGGGTATTTTTGTGAAAAGGCGATGACAAAAAAACAACAAGCATTAATCTTCTTTACATGAAGATCAATACTTTAACGTCATTATCGTGAATAAGAAATTGAATTATATTTCAAACTTGTTATCTGACCGGAACGTTTTGATAACTTACGAAATTGAATTATTGGAAAAGTTCAACCAGCATAAATATCTGGCGCCCTATCGAAATGGACATGTTTTTAAAACACGATACAACTTGCACTGTGTCGTTCTCGTGCGCTGCAATTAACTTATTGAGATTTCACAGGTATCCTATGCTGGAATGTGTTTAGTATTGGATTGAAGGCCTTAAGCATTGTTTGATAACTTGAGCCCCCCTTATCAACTTTATTGCTTTTCGAATGCCGCTGTCAATACATTAAGGATGCATCTATTTATTACAAGGACCATTGACATTAACGACGAGGATATGCGGGTTTGAAAGCGATCGCTAACTTGTTTAAACACGCACCGTGACGTTACAGGTGCGAAACATTGACGTCTCGGTGACGTTCAAAGTTTACCGCTGCGTTACGTTAATACCCCTATTTTGGGATGAGAATGGGTGTTTGTGTGTACTTTTGATTAACAAGCGCTGCTGTTCACAATTCTCAGTCCTATGGAAAGTCTGAAGTAAAGTGGTATTTATGAGATATAAAAAAAATATCTATAAGAAATGCACTTTTTTATACTGAATACAAAAGGAAAAAAAATACTTAATTTCAACATTATTTTCATGTCTGAACACTGAAAATGTAAAAACGCATCAACATGAACTAGCGCGGGTCTAAAATAAATTTAGCGGTTTTGGGATGGGGTGGGGGGTTCTATGATTGGAATTGCATATATTGACACGCGTGAGCTGCTTCGTCGCGAATCATGGACTTAAAAAACGAAATAATAATTATATTACAAGGGAGAAATTACTCTTTTAATTTGAAAATAAATTAGTATCAATAAACTGGTATGACTGTTTTACTCTATAAATGTCAGGGAACAGAAACCTGCTTGTTTACAGGGGCTGGTCGTTATCTGAGGCACGTTTAAACCTTACTTTCTCATTACTTAATAAAGCATTAAACAAAGCGTTTGACTTCAAAGGCGGACAATACTTTTTTATGAACGTATTCGTTTTCTTTAGAAAATCACGTCCTTTTGAGTTGTCAGTATTAAGATCTCTTTCGGCTCGTTCATTTTTGATCCCTTATTCTCGGATCGCCTAACTACTATAGCGCCCATTGTTCAACACAATTTGACTCTTAGAAAAAGGCATCACACAAGCGGATGAAAAATAAGGTAGCGCGCGCTTAAATAGTCCCGTTTGGTTATGCAGTATTTAGTCGATTTAAACTAGCTAAGTCCGCGGTGAAAAGATTTAAGGATTAAGAAAAGGGAGATAAGTTAAGATATTTCTTCCTATGGACCCTTAATACATCGTACCAGTATAAATAAGGCCGGTCTATACAAATTTAACCTGTGTGAAGAGTACATGTTAACGCGGGCAATTTAATTTAGAAGGTAGTCACTGTAGAGACTCAATATTAACTTATCCATTAGCGTGACTTAATATTTTTATCCACGTTTAACCAAATAATATTAATAACAGACGACATACGTGATTTCTTGCTAGATTAACTCGGGATAATCGCGTCGTTTTAGCGCTTGATAGGATTATTTTGGAAATAATCACGTAGATCTGATGTCAGTATGATCATTGATTAAACAGACTGGTCGGATAAGAACTAAAAAAAGAGAGCTAAACGGTTGCAGGCTGCTTAGTTATAATTTATCCAGCGTATTGAATTTTCGCTTAAATTTTGATATTTTTTTCAAATTTTAATGAAACAAGCAATGATTAATATTTTATATTCGATATTGTACTTAATAATATTTCTTATCTACGTTTCTTTTTATCATACATGAACTTGCTAATTGTGTTGGTTAATAGGTATATACAACCGTGTACAAAACAAGACAAACATGCATGTAAACATTTACATGTACATTAAAGAGAATTAGCCTATACTAAGATGATAAAACTAACACCAATTTTTAAAATAAAATACAAAAATATGATCTGACATTGAAAAAAATCATAAGAACCTGTTAACGAATGTCAGAGACCTGTTATCTACGTCTCTGCGAATGTGTAATTTGATATTTATACTATCATGTAATTTCGATTATGTTTTTATTTCTTCTGACATCATCATAGTTTCTGCTTCATATCGCAAGAAAGCTTATTGAAAAATAGTGCACTGAATACTTAAACAGTCAACCGATGTATCAATATACTGAATCTATATAGCAGGGAACCATGTACAAAATAAAAAGCAAGCAAAGTATTTTCATAACAGGCACCTGTAACGAACAATAAAATATTTACCGAAATGTTGAACACTTTTACGCATGTTAATTAAATAAAAGAGTAAAACATAAAGCAGACCTTTTTCACAGAGTTAATTAAATAAAAGAGTAAAACATAAAGCAGACGACAACTTACTTTGGCACCGATCTGGTTTCCGCACTGACCGGCCTGCATATGCACGATTTCACGCATTTTGTTAGTGTTTTTGTTTCGTCACACGTTAAAAAGACGAATGTCCGCAGACTACTTGCCGAGTGATGCGCCCAAGTTTGACGTGATATTTATACTCGCTAAGTTATTGACAATACCCTGGTTCCCGTCGTTGTATCACGAATATACATTACCATCAACGCGCATCCGCTTTAAAACGGGGAGCCATCATGTTCGAATTTCAAAGTCCAGTGGAGAATGAGCGGTTTTGATTGGCTGGTACTAGATAGCGAGTTTAAACCTTAGAAACCTGTACACAAACATAAGCTTGTTGGTTGCCAATCAATTAATGGTAAATGTCAGAATAATTGTTCACTCTTTAGGTATGAAAATATCGCTGACATTGTTGTAACAAGCGATTTTTCATAACAGGGATAATGACAAACACACCGCTCGTTTACGCCGTGTTGATTCTTTTAAATAATAATAATATCAAAATAAAATATTGAAAAGACTCAAGATCTTTATATTGGAGAGAAGGCGTGTATATATGGTTTATTCTAAGTGTTTCATTCTTTGTATGAGCGCCTTCGCCGTCAATAAAAAAGTACCAATATTAATTAACTTCATAAACATATAACAATTTCAGTTAAATAACCACTCTCTCTAGATAAAGAAAGGGCAACAGAAGCAAGCGATAGTATGTATACAATATTTACTGGCTTTCTACAATACTTGCACATCAGATATTTAACTTGACAACATTACATTTTAACAAGGATGGTCGATTATTCGCGCTACTGCGGGTTTAATAGTACATTTATATACATATAGTATTTATTTTTTATTGTTTGTGTACTTCGTCTGCGATAAGAGTTAAGCCCCAGTCTCACTATGATGCCGGCGGAGCCTCGGTGCGTGATCCGAGGCTCTACTGGGATGAACCGGGGCTCCACCGGGATGAACCAGGGACGACCGGGGACAACCGGGGCTCCACCGGGAAAATATCAAAATGTTTAATACCTCCGGGATGAACCGGGAGTCGCCGGCAACGACCGGCGTTGCACCGGGAACAACTGGGAAGGCACCGGGAACTACCGGGACGGCACCGTTAGCTCCACCGGGGCCCATACAGACCACGGCAGAGCTACGGCAACGCCCCGGTGGAGCCCCGGTGAATGCCGGCAGAGTACCGGTATAGCTACGATACATAACTAAACCGGCGCTCTGTCGGGACGTCACCGGCATTCACCGGGGTTCAGCCGCAGCAATACCGGCGACGACCGGGGTTAAACCGGGGCGTTGCCGTAGCTCTGCCGGGGTCTGCTGCCGGTATAGCCCCGGTGAGTGCCGGCGGAGTTACGGTATACCGGGGCTCTGCCGGGACTCTGCCGGCTTTCACCTGGGCTCAACCGGGGCATTACCGGCGAAAACCGGGGCTCTGCCGGGGCTTCACCGGAATAAACCGTAGTCAGTCTGGGGTTGACCGGGACTCTGTCGGGTTGTTGACCGGCTTCAACTGGGGCGGCACGGGCAAATAGTGCTACCGCGTAAAGAATATTCTATTAATCATCCCGGTTCTCGCCGGTCGACCGGCGTTTGCAAACCGGGATGGACCGGGGCTCTACCGGCAATAGTGATACTTGGGCTTAAAGGACGAGGAAGCTCTCACTTATCATACATATTTAATGGTCAGCATTTTTTCTCCCTTGATTTTACTAGCAGCTATGTGCCACACGGCGATATTAGAACATTCCCTGTGTGGGACTCGAACCTCCGACCTCCTGCATCGTGAGCTTCGACCGCCCAATGCCCGTATTCACCAAACAAACCTTAGACTTAAGTCTAATATTACGAATATTCAAGGATTGGAATATTGAAGAATAACTTAAATTTTTAGTCAAACTTGGTATCTTACGACCTATATCTATATCATACTTCATGAATAGCGTTTTGTTAATTACATGCTTACCAGTGGAAGCCTGTTTATAATCAGACGCTGGGTGTATTATTATTGGTTCTAAGTCTTTTCTTTACTCTTCGGTCTACTAATTAGTTGCCGAATATAAACCATGACAACGTGACCACTGCGACGGCACTTTGTGTTAAAATGTCATGGTGCAACGCACAACCATTACGTATAACCGTCCTGTCTCAATAAAAATATAAAACCAACATTTAAAATGCTTTTGTATACGTATACGCGTGATATCTCTACCTGTATATTTTTCAATGTAACCATTATCCATTTTAGCATTTTATTCTGGACCCCTTTCGATTGAAATAAGCTACTGTGCATATATTTAACAAGTTGTGCGATTATTATAAACATTGAAATTAAACTATCATTGATCACTCAAATATCAGATCTTGTTATTTTTTTCACAGTAATACAACATTCGTGCAATTTAACAAGCAAGCGTTTGATGAAAAAGAAATAATTTTCAATAGAGCGTTGTTTATCCGTCAATAAACACCGATTAGGAGTTATGATGAATAGGAACTAAACGACGAGGACGTTAAGCCAAACTATTGAATTGCCATGAAAGTTACTTATTTGGCTATTACTCGAGGATAAAGCAAAAACTAATCTAGATATAGCATACACTTGGCACGGAGACTAATCTAGATATAGCATACACTTGGCACGGAGACTAATCTAGATATAGCATACACTTGGCACGGAGACTAATCTAGATATAGCATACACTTGGCACGGAGACTAATCTAGATATAGCATACACTTGGCACGGAGACTAATCTAGATATAGCATACACTTGGCACGGAGACTAATCTAGATATAGCATACACTTGGCACGGAGACTCTTCTAACGCAACTATTTTCAAACTTGAATACCTTAAATGATGAAATTGAATATTTTTTTTATAAAATCGCGTTTCACCATTTCCACGTGAAGCCATATACATGTATACCCCACATGCTAAAGCATCCGATCGTCACGGATGGATGATTTAATCGTGAGAATGTTCAGAAAGTAGTCAAATGATCACATGCACAATTTTGAATCATAAGCTTACCTTATAACTGAGATATTCAAGTTTAAAAAATGTTGGGTCAGAAAAGTCTTCAATTGTTGTTTTTTTTGCAATAGGATTGAGACACTTGATTAACAATACGCAATCTAGGATCTGAATTTCTTTTCGTGTTGTTTATCAAGTTATTTAACAACGATATCATAATGTTAGCATTTGCGAGTATTTAATTATAATTGCATTTTAGACAAATAAATCTTTATTATTAGTTTTATTTTATTACAAGTTTTATATAACTACAAAGAAAATCCTTTTACGTGGAATGGTTATAAATTTGATTTAAAAACTTAACTTGTATCATACACCCGACCTATTCATATGTGCTTAAATTTCAATTCGTAATTTAATAAAGTGTAAGCCCCGGCCAAGTTTGGTTAAATCTTGTATGCTAATAAACTAATGGGTTTCGATATATTAAAGTTTTGAAACCTTCTGTAGGTAGTAAATTTTCAATAAGCCCGCAGTTTATGGATTTCGTTTTAACTTAATACAATTCGCAAATATTGGACTTAAATATGTCACGTTCAAACCTGATTTATTTTCACAATTTATTAACTTATATCACTGTATTTGAGCACCTTAAATTCGATCCGTGTTTCTGATAGCTTTACCTATCCACGTCATGAACTCTATACCAGTTTTTTTTAAATACCGTTCTTTTTAAAGTATTGACATGAAAGATTAATGTATGAAAACGTATATATGAAATGTTAATTTAATTATTCGGCTCGTAAAAGGTATGTTTAATTTTCAATAGGAACCATATATTTTTGGGATCTGTTCTGTTTGTATTTGAATATTAATGAACAAAATTTACAATTAAATTGGATTTGTGTATTGATCGTATAAATATCCTATACAAGCATAGGGACTCGTTTAGCTAAATTAGGCTTGAAAATAATTATAATTGTATACGTTTTAAAATCCACACAGTTAAATATAACATTAACTAAAGTTTCATCTTACAAATTTAAATTCTGAAATGACATATTCAGTTCTTTGAACAAATTTAAATATAAAAAAACGAAACTGAAAAAAATCTATTCACATTGTTCATGCATTATTTTAAATGAAAAGCGATCAAACCATATTGCGAAATTGAAGGCAAGATTGGTGATATCGATAAAACCCAGATTTAAGTTACAATAAATCATTTACGTTGTGCATTACTTAACGCCTTCGGTTACATTTGGCGCGAAACAAAACTAAACTAAACCCCCAAAACTCATCACACAAACCAACACGTTTTATCTTGTCTAAAAAAACTTGTGAGCGTCGAAGGTCCGAGCGTAATGCTTAAAGTCTGTTTATTGTCCGACCGTGTTCACTTTGTATTTCGTTTCCATGGGTGATCCTCGGTCCCAATATTGACTTTCAAATGTTTGGCAGTAATAACCTGAAGTAGCATTTAAGTGTATTAATAGTCAGTTTGTACGAAGTTTCCTTCAGACATAAACACAATGTGAATGCAACCATTACAGTATTGACAGATCATGCAACAGAGTCCCTAAGAGGACTGATTTCTTTAAGCGACATATCGACTGTTAATTCAGTATTATATTACAAAAATGTCATACAATTATATATCAAATACATGACTCGTTTGATAAAATTTTGTCTTTTATAATTATAATTAATTGTCCTAGACGACGCTTTACGTGGGTGCTTGAAAATCAGCAGTAGAAGTAACATAGTAACATGCATGATAAATACACGAAGAACATCTTTACGCATGCGCGTTGCTGATTTTTCAGGAACCTAGTGTAGTAAACTTTTAATTGAAGTAAGGCCGGCTCTTCGGTTAGCGAATAGGTTGGTTCACGCGCGACCCGAGTTCAATCCCCAATCCCGGAATCAAGCGAGTTTGGTTGGTGGTCACAATAACAGATAGGTGGGGGTTACCCCCGGTACTCCGGTCCATCCCCCACAATACAAGACCACATACAATTTCAAAAAACAACAACAACAATTTAATACCGGTAGCTGGAAATTGCGGCTTGAATTCAAAATTCGTCCCAGCGTTCGTGAGTCAAGTAAGTTAGGTATGAGTGCTGGCACACACTCCGGGTACACACATAATGTAACCTCAGGGGCGGAAGGACCTAATAAATTTCGAAGAACACTCAAAGAAGCAGTCATTTAGTTGTGCAGGCTTGAGTTCGAGTTCTACGTAAGGCATATACAACAAATGTTTTGATTAATATATATATATTTTAATATATATATATATAATATATATATATATATTGTAATATATATATATCTTGCTCAAAATGTAGTCAAATGACCATAGGTACAATTTTTAAATCAAAATTTTAACTCATAACTGAGATATTTAAGTTTGAAAAGTGTCGAGTTAGAAATGTTCAAGTGTTTGCCCGACACACTATTTAGTATATATTAGAGCACACATGTGCATTACCGACATTAGATTAGCTTATACTGTAGAAGTGCATATATGTATGTCGGACACAGTCGTTAGATGGTCATCGCAGAGAACTTCAGATAGGCGTGTTGTTTGTCAGACAGGCAAGGGATATTTGTCAGAGATAGCAGTTCACACACATATAATAGTTGAAAAGACATATAAGAGATGTTTGTCAGACATAATAGTTCACAAGACACGTCAGAGATGTTTCTCAGACATGATAGTTACAAGATACGTCAGAGATGTTTGTAAGACATAATAGTTACAAAACAGGTCAGAGATGTTTGTAAGACATAATAGTTCACAAGACACGTCAGAGATGTCTGTAAGACATAATAGTTCACAAGACACGTCAGAGATGTTTCTCAGACATGATAGTTACAAGATACGTCAGAGATGTTTGTAAGACATAATAGTTCACAAGACACGTCAGAGATGTCTGTAAGACATGATAGTTACAAAACAGGTCAGACATGTTTGTAAGACATGATAGTTACAAGACACGTCAGAAATATTTCTCAGACATGATAGTTGACAAGACACGTCAGGTATGTTTCTCAGACATGAAAGTTTACAAGACGCGTCAGATATGTTTTTCAGACATGATAGTTCACACAAAACATCAGATGTTTGTCAGACATGATAGTTCACAAGACAGGTCAGAGATGTTTGTCAGACATGATAGTTCCCAAGACAAGTCATAGATGTTTGTCAGGCATGATAGTTCATAAAACATGTCATAGATGTTTGTTAGACATGATAGTTCCCAAGACATGTCATAGATGTTTGTCAGACATGATAGTTCACAAAACACATCATAAATGTTTGTCAGACATGACAGTTCACAAGACACGTCAGCGATGTTTGTCAGACAGGATAGTTCCCATGACACATAAGAGAAATTTGTCACATATAACAGTTCACAAGACACATAAGAGATGTTTGTCAGATATAATAGTTCACAAGACACATAAGAGATATTTGTCAGATATAATAGTTTACAAGACACGTAAGAGATGTTTGTCAGATATAATAGTTCACAAGACAAGTCAGAGATGTTTGTCAGATATAATAGTTCACAAGACACGTCAGAGATGTTTTTCAGACATAATAGTTCACACGACACGTCAGAGATATTTGTCAGATATAATAGTTCACAAGACACGTATGAGATGTTTGTCAGATATAATAGTTCACAAGACACATGAGAGATATTTGTCAGATATAATAGTTGAACAGACATGTAAGAGATGTTTGTCAGATATAATAGTTCACAAGACAAGTCAGAGATGTTTGTCAAATATAATAGTTCACAAGACACGTCAGAGATGTTTTTTCAGACATAATAGTTCACACGACACGTCAGAGATATTTGTCAGATATAATAGTTCACAAGACACGTATGAGATGTTTGTCAGATATAATAGTTCACATGACACGTAAGAGATGTTTGTCAGATATAATAGTTGACAAGACACGTAAGAGATGTTTGTCAGATATAATAGTTCACAAGACATGTAAGAGGATATTTGTCAGTTATAATAGTTCACAAGACACATCAGAGATGTTTGTCAGACATAATAGTTCACAAGACACGTCAGATATGTTTGTCAGACATGATAGTTCACAAGACACGTCAGAGATGTTTGTCAGACATGATAGTTCACAAGACACGTAAGAGATATTGTCAGACATGATTGTTCACAAGACACATAAGAGATATTTGTCAGAAATGATAGTTCACAAGACAGGTCAGAGATGTTTGTCAGACATGATAGTTCACAAGAAACGTCAGAGATGTTTTTCAGACATTATTGATTACAAGAAACTTCACAGATGTTTGTAAGACATGAAAGTTCACAAGACGCATCAGATATGTTTGTCAGACATAATAGTTCACAAGACACGTAAGAGATGTTTGTCAGACATAATAGTTCACAAGACACGTAAGAGATGTTTGTCAGACTTAATAGTTCACAAGACATGTCAGAGATGTCTGTCAGATGTAATAATTCACAAGACACGGAAGAGATATTTGTCCGACATGATAGTTCACAAGACAAGTCAGAGATGTTTGTCTGACATGATAGTTCACAAGAAACGTCATAGATGTTTTTCAGACATTATAGACTACAAGAAACTTCACAGATGTTTGTAAGACATGAAAGTTCACAAGACACATCAGAGATGTTTGTCAGACATAATAGTTCACAAGACACGTCAGACATAATAATTAAGACAAATAGGAAGGCCTTATGTATGATATCATTGTAGAACTTGTATGTGTAAAATGTAGAAGTGTTTGTTAGATAATACTATTATGAATCAAAGTCGTCAAAATTATTGAAACATGGACAAAAATAACAAAGTTTTTTAAAAAGATTTTTATTACTTCCCATTTGTAGACCGATAACAATAATAACAGAATCAAACAAAACAACAATGAATTATTTTTCAGATTTGAACTTGGAAATCCATGCAAATCTGCAGACGTTCTTTTTTCTAATCAATAAAACATTAATCTTATGAACACGTTTGAATGAAATACGTTTTCTTTTTCAACATGTGCACAGGTATCATCATCACAATGACATATAGCTCTCAAAACAATATCACACATTCGAAATCTTAAAAAAGGTTCAATGATGAGAAATATAATAATTGAACACTTAAGATGCTAGCAAAAAAGTATCACTATGGTGTTAAAATGAAACAACCCTCCATAAATGAATTCTAATCTAAAATGTCATTTATCATCATAGCTACAAAATAAGTATAATACATATATTACCCACATCTTCAACCCAATGTACATACATAAACATGTATAGATTAGCTTGTATTAAATAACATGAAAATGCAAAACATAATAAGTTAACATATAATAACCAAATGCATCACAATATACGCATAGAACATCATAACTGGGATCGCAAGGTTCTCTATTTTACAGTATTAAGTACAAATAAGTATTATCTATTAATGTTAGAGCAACTTATGAAAGTTTAAGCAATTTTCAAAGCACTTTGTGCAAAAAATCTTAAGCAGATTTTTCTATTTGACTAGTTCATGCATTTAAGAAAACATAAATTTTAAGAAAAACTAGGCTTACAAATATCTCAAGTGCTAAAATAAATATTGACTACTCAATCAGAAACACTAAGTATAACAGAGCATATGAAAATATACTTGCAAAAGGGGTAATAACTCTGTAAATATTAATTAGTTATGGTCTTAATTGAAAAATTAGTTATGGGCCTTTCATCTGCACTTTAAACAACCCAGTTTACGCAATCTAGAGCCATTTTAGCATTTTGATAGATTTTCTGGAGGTGCAATAACACACATCTAAGCAATTTTAGCCAATTGCTGGAATTTTTAAGAACAAGAAAATGCCCTTTTGAATGTAGCTGCGTGGCATTTAATGCCAAAATGCAGGAAAAATTTACCATGTTATATCATGCATTTTTCTAGATACACAACTTTCTTATAACAAAACATTACATTTTCATAACCATTATTTCAACTAATTATAATTTGATTTGATTATTTTTTATATTTACAAGTTTGAAACACTAGGTGATCCTTAACTTTCTGTACACTTCAACCTTTTAATATAAGTATATCATTGTGAGACTTAAATCACAACTTAAATCCAAGAAAGTTTTATAAATAAATATAAAAGTTTTATATTTATTTATATAACTTTTTAGGATTTAAGTTGCCATCACATAATGATATATATTAAATGGTAGAAGTACAGTTCTAAACTGTACATAAATTAACATAATTATACATATAATATGATTCTATCACATAACCATATCAACAGGCACGGCAGTATATTAGATAATTATATACAACAATAATTAATAAAATAACAATAATTGCAGTTGTCTTCAACATGCTTTCATTGAGTTTTATTAGCAAGAAAATAATAATTAACAAACTTGATGAAATTTTTCTTAAATAATATTTGCAACAACATTAATAAAAATCTTTTAATATTATTTATAATAATAGCAAACAACTCTGACGTGTGTTCATCAAATATTAAATATTTTTTTCATGGAGGAAAGCAGATTTCTACTTATTATTAAAAACTCATATAACAAACATCAGAAATAACCAGAAACTGGTTTTGAATTTCTTTAAGCCAAATACATTTTCATCTCTCTTAACAACCTAGCTACATTCTTTCATTTTTAGTTTTTCACATACATATTAACAATTATGCAAACAAATTCCGATTGTCAAATGTATGATACTATCAATTATGCCTAAATCCTAACTTGATCTTCCTTTTGTTAAAAAAATTGATAGTTTTCACTTTTATAACATTGATATTTTACATTTTCACATAGTTGATAACTAACACTTTCACAAAGTCATATAGTACAAGTTCACCTGGTAAATATTTTACACTTTTACATGTTGATCTTTTAACTTTAACACAGTTGATAGTTTGCACTTACATGTTGATATTTAACACTTTCCCATAGTTGATAGATTGCGCTTAAACATAGTTGATATTTAATACTTTAATTTGTTTCATATTTTACACTTTCACCTAGTTGATATTTCACACTTTCAAATTCCTACTATTTCACACTTTCACATACCTACTATCTCACACACCTACTATTTTACACTTTCACATAAGTGATATTTTACTCTTTCACATAAGTGATATTTTACACTTTCACATAAGTGATATTTTACACTTTCACATAAGTGATATTTTACACTTTCACATAAGTGATATTTTACACTTTCACATAAGTGATATTTTACTCTTTCACATAAGTGATATTTTACACTTTCACATAAGTGATATTTTACACTTTCACATAGGTGATATTTTACACTTTTCCATACCTTCAATTTTACACAGCTTACATTTTACACTTTCCCAGTTGCCATTTTATCATGCTAACATGCCTATGTAAGTCCAGACCAGCGATGCAGGTACGAACCCCAGCCCTGTGGCTGTGGGACTTCCCCAGTGCCATCTCCTAAAAATATACAGTAAAACAATGAAAATATTCAGCTTACAATAAACAATCAGTAAAAAAACTAGACCTTGTCACCATAGTAAACAAGAGCACCGCATAATGGGTGCCACGCTCGGCTGCGAAAGCTTGTCAGATTTTTTTTTTTTTACGAAGTCACAGTGACCTTTCCTTTGACCTAGTGACCTAAAAATGGGTGTGGTGGTAGAGCTCATCAAGGTGCATCTACATATGACGTTTCAAAGTTGTAAGTGGAAGCACTTTGATTTTAGAGCCACTGTTAAGGTTTTGGCACGACGCCAGCGGACGACACGACACGAAGAGCTGGCTATGACAATACTTCGGGTCTTCTCCGAAAACAGCCTCCCTAAAAAGATAATCCCTGTATGTCTTTATATGTAAAAAGTTGATACTGTAAAGAATTTGTAACCAATGGGAGTAGCAAGTTTTGGACACATGGGTACTGTTTTAAAACATGATCATTTTACATTATTAAACAGTAAATATTACACAGTGATTTCAGAGAAAACTGATTTTTACAATTACTTCGATATACATGCATGAGAATTGTGAAATCATAAGACCCCCAAAGTGTTGCCATTTTTGACTACAAGGGCATGATTGAAACATACTTTGTTGAGGACTACGATTGCATGTTTCATGTCTTCTATTTAACCTGTGGTTACAGAGAAAAATATTTTGAGAGTTATTGTAGAAGAAAAGGCAATATAAGCCTTGGGACCCCAGGGCTAATCCTGCTTCTACGTTGCCCAGTTTTGACCCTGGGGCCACAATTAGAATACACTTTGTTGAGGTCCAGTTTTGACCCTGGGGCCACCATTAGAATACACTTTGTTGAGGTCCATTTCTCAATATTACAAACCAAATATTAAATCTTAGGGCCAAGCAGAACATATAAAGCTTGAAAAAGAGGCATAACTTTTGTATTTTTAACATCTGCATATTCATAATTTAGACCGACAGATTGACATTGAAACATCAATTTTTGCTTCATTAGAGCTGAAATGATAGTAGGCAAGTAAGTCTCTTGAAAACGAAAATCAAGTTAAGGCCGAAAGTGTTGCCCCTGATTAGCCTGGGCGGACTGCACTGGCCAATCTGGGATGACACTTAACATGGGCGGACTGCACTGGCCAATCTGGGATGACACTTAACATTGGCGGACTGCACTGGCAAATCTGGGATGACACTTAACATGGGCGGACTGCACTGGCCAATCTGGGATGACACTTAACATGGGCGGACTGCACTGGCCAATCTGGGATGACACTTAACATGGGCGGACTGCACTGGCCAATCTGGGATGACACTTAACATGGGCGGACTGCACTGGCCAATCTGGGATGACACTTAACATGAGCGGACTGCACTGGCCAGTCTGGGATGACACTTAACATGGGCAGACTGCACTGGCCAATCTGGGATGACTGGGCAGACTGCACTGGCCAATCTGGGATGACACTTAACACAAATGTATTAAGCCCAGTTTTCCCAGAGTGAGCCACAAATGTTCTTACCCTGGGCTATTTGCGTAAGGGTATGTTTCTCCTCTGGACTTAGTTTCAGCATCTTGGTCAGAACCGGAATTAACTGGTTTCTCTCATCCCCAACTTTCAAGCACAAAAACTGGAGAAAAAAACACCAAACAATACAATTGTTAACAGGAACATGAAACTTTGAGATGTTTCAATTGATATAAATAAGGCCCTTTTTTCAATACTGTGAATCTAGGAACTTGTATAGCAAGCCTGTATAACAGCATGCTAGTTATTTTTTTGTTAGGAAAGTAAAATATCATTATTATGATTATTTTGATTTAAGAATCAATCTTTTTCTTTTTTCGTTACCTTTAACAGTATGTTTTGTTACATTTTACAATATGTGTTGTAACCTTACACAGAATTTGTTTGCTTCTTTTAACAGTATGCTTTTATTTTGTTAACTTTAAATGCACCTTCTGTTACCTTTATCAGAATTTTTTGTTATCTTAAATACATGTAGTTTGTTATGTTTCCACCAACAATTTGTTTTGTTACCTTAAACAGTATGTTTTGTAACCTTTAATCGAATGTTTTCCAACCTATAACAGAATGTTTTGTTACCTTTAACAATATGCTATGTTACCTTTTCGGTATGTTTTGTTACCTCTTACAATTTTCTGCTAAGAAGAAAAGTGAAAAAGGCTATATGGTATCAGCATAAAACCAGAACAGCCTGCAAGTAACTCGCAGTATGTTCACGTTTTATTCTATAACTACTCATTAGTATCAAGGGTGTGAAATATGAACATATGAATCTAGTGAGAAATGTCTTTAATTAAATCAGAGTTTATAAGGGACTAAAAACACGTCAAAGTTCATATTTGAGTGGTAAAGAGTTAACAGTATGGTATGTAACCTTTAACAGCATTTTCTGTTTTCTTTAACAGTACGTTTTGCTTTCTTAAATAGTATGTTCTGTTACCTTTAAAAGAATGTTTTGTTAATATTAACAGTTATGTTTTGCTACTTTTAACACATTGTTTTGTTAACTTTAGAGATATTGTTTGTTACCTTTTACATTATGTTCTGTGACCTTTAGCAGCATGTTTTGTAACCTTTTGGAATGGTCTGATACCTTTAGCAGTAAGTTTTGTTAACCTTAGAGGTATGTTTTGATACCTTTAACAGTATGTTCTGTTTCCTTTAGCAGCATCTTCTGTTACCTTCAACAATATGTTCTTTTACCTTAAGCAGTATGTTTTGTTACCTTTAACAGTATGTTTTGTTACCTTTAACAGTATGTTTTGTTACCTTTAGCAGTATGTTTTGTTACCTTTAACAGTATGTTTTGTTACCTTTAGCAGTATGTTTTGTTACCTTTAGCAGTATGTTTTGTTACCTTTAGCAGTATGTTTTGTTACCTTTAGCAGTATGTTTTGTTACCTTTAGCAGTATGTTTCGTTACCTTTAGCAGTATTTTTTGTTACCTTTAGCAGTATGTTTTGTTACCTTTAGCAGTATGTTTTTTTACCTTTAGCAGTATGTTTTTTTACCTTTAGCAGTATGTTTTGTTACCTTTAGCAGTATGTTTTGTTACCTTTAGCAGTATGTTTTGTTACCTTTAGCAGTATGTTTTGTTACCTTTAGCAGTATGTTTTTCAGGTACTCAAGGTTCTGAGTTTCCTCCGCTCTTTCCACGTTTCTCTCGAGTCGTCTGATCTCATCCTTCAGTATCTTGGCCTGCTCCGTCAGACGCATCACGTGGGCCTCGCTTTCGTTCATCACCTGAAATAACAACAGTTGATTAAAAAACCAGAGTTTTGCAACTTTCGTTCATCATCTGAATTTACCACAGCTGATTTTAAAACCAGAGTTTGACCCCAGGTCACTGAAATTTCATTTCAATATTCATTGGAAGTTTCAGATGGAAATATTATTAGGATCTTGATTGGCAGTTTTCAGAGTCCATTAAATAAATACTGTGTGATAAGGACACAATTTTTTTTTAAAATAAATCATGGACCATTACTGTGCAGTCCCAATGGGAATTAGGTTTAACATGAAATCTGGCAAAAATATATTCTTTCTAAACAGTTTAAAATTCTTTGGGACTGATCTTACAAAACAACTCCAGAAGTGAATTTTAGACAATTCAAGAGCATTATCTAAAACCATTCCTAAAGCGCTTGGACTCATTATTGGTCTTGACCTATATATAATGACTACAAATACCGTAATTACTCTATATTTTCGGACACTAAAAAATATTATTTTTTTTTCGTGTCCGAAAACTTAGATACAAAAAATATTCACAAAATTCAGGTGTCCGAAAACTTAGAGTCGAAAATTGAAGTGTCCAAAAATAGCGTCAATTGTATCAACGAATACCGGTAATAGCATGCGCTTGTAAAATACCATGCCGTATAGTATAAATTAGTTATATATGTTTGCAATGCATTTTAAATAATTTTAAATGCTTAATTTATTTGACAGAAAGTTTCTGAAAGGTTGTACTTTGACCAACGAGTTCAAAGAGGAGCAAGTGATGTACCGATAATCGCTAGTATGAACCTGTAATTAACGCAATAAAAAAGCAATATATGAATTCTTTGTTTGTTCATTTCCGATAGTTGTTGTCTAACACCTTCCATCACACTTTGAAGCGTTTAGTATTTGTCACAGTTATTTTACTGAGAAGGTGTAGTACCATTGCGGTTGATAATTGAACTGTTAATTGGCACTACCCCTGGTAATTGTCACAAGGCTTATGCTATCGGGTGAAACAATTGCTTAATACCGGTTTACAAGGTTATTTCCACAATAATGCAAATGTAATGGTCCGTTGCCTTCAGGCATGCAGCTGCCATGTTTTATGATGTTAATCTGGTTGTAAAACCCCATGATCGAATTGTCATCAGATATCGAAAACAGGACCGACATTTGGTAAAATAGCGATGGTAAATATACTGTCCGAAAACTTAGAGACATAAATAATGGTCGAAAACTCGTGTGTCCGAAAATTTAGAGTCACGAAAAATAATTATTTTTGCTAAAAAAAGGGGTGTCCGAAAACCTAGAGTGTCCGAAAACATAGAGTTATTACGATATGAAGGTTGTTGATAATGGATGAAAATTGTTTCTTGAGAAGTGAAAAGGAAAGAGGTAAAAAAATAGACCAACTGAAATAAAACATATTAAGCCAGTAAATTTTGATGATGGCATAAGAATTGGTTCAGCTTAATGGGGAACAACTCTGTGCTCAAGGGAGATAATTTTGCATTCAAAGGGGGACAATACCTCAGTGAGGTGCTCGTTTTTCTTCTGTTCCTTTGTGAGTCGTTCTTGCAGCGCGTCAACATCAACATGGGAACTTGCTAGACCTGAACATGGACAAATTAAGAAACAATATGAGCCGGGCTTTGTGAAAAGGGGGTTTAATGCATGTGCGTAAATGTTGTCCTAGTTAGCTTGTGCAGTTCGCACAGGCTAATCTGATACATCACTTTACGAACATGCATTAAACCCCCTTTTCACAGAGCATGGCCCATATTAAATATTTATGTTTTCAGGGTTGGTCGTGGTTGTGGGAGGTGGTAATCACCAATGAACGAGACACATACGCTAGGGCCTGATAATGTAAATCAGTAGATAACTTGACTGTTGATCTGTGGACCATGAGTGTGAATATGAGTGTGAATACTATGCTTTTTATGACCATAAATGTTGACTCGCATTTAAATTGGCTTATAAATGCAATATTTTCGTAACACTGAAAATACATCACATCAAAATACACAAAACCTTTCCTGAAAACCTTAAATTATAAAACGAAAAACAAGATAAAATATAACTTAAGTCTATACAATTAATTACCATCAATATGATAACAGCTGCAGATAACTTACTCATGTTATCCTCTAAATCCTGGGATAAAAGTTTATCAAGGGGAAGCAACCCTGGTGCAGGGCGAAATACAGTCCCCTGAAACAGAGAATATATGAATTTATGAGTACTTTTGATAGACTTTGCAGGTTTTAGGCAGAGGCAGCAGAACTTTTTTGTCATGATTTAATTAATAATTCATGGGAATAGAGTAAAATAGTTAGCTCTTTTGTACAAATAATTATTACTTTTAATTAATTTTTATTTTACTAACAAATATGTATCGTTTCGTAAATTTCTTCCATAAAGATGGAATCTACATGAAAGTCTATACATGTACAACTTTTATCTATGCCAATTTTAGTCAGATTTGTGTCAAATTTTTCTGCATCAAGTAAAGATTATGGAGTGATGTTTAACATTAAAATAGGGAAAACATTTTTTCCACTCGGGTTATTGGTCTATTACAACATACAAAATGGCTAAAAAAAGGCCTGTTCCTTAATTACGGAAATAACTCGTTGCACATATTTAGATCTATACGGAGTTTGACTTGTAAATTTCCCTCTAAAAATTATCTCAAATGCAGTTGACAGCAAAAAGCAGAGCAAAGAAGGTATTAAAAGCATATTTCATTATTTTGTATTACCTACATCGGCAAACAGAATGTAGGCAGTCATAATCAGCCTAAATTCAAATGTATACATGAAGCTTTGAATTGCAATTACAGCCATTCAAGACTAATGTTCATACTTACATAAGCCACATTCTAGGAATCTGGGCTAAATGTGTCTTGTTCTGAGAAAACTGGGCTTAATGCATGTGCGTAAAGTGTCGTCCCAGATTAGCCTGTGCAGTCCGCACAGGCTAATCAGGGACGACACTTTCCGCTTAAATTAGATTTTCGGTAAAAAGGGACTTCCTTTAAACAGGAAAATACCATTTAAGCGGAAAGTGTTGTCTCTGATTAGCCTGTGCGGACTGCACAGGCTAATCTGGGACGACACTTTACGCACATGCATTATGACCAGCTTTCACAGAACAAGACACATATGCATGTGAGTTTAGTGTCATCCCACATTAGCCTGTGTAGTCCGCACAAATTATGTAGAGTATGGAAAAGTTACTTTAACTTGAAAGCAATCATTTTTCAAAATGAGCCTATGCGACAGAATATTGATGTAATTATTTCCAACCCCCTGCCATTGACTATAAGTCTTCTTACCCTATGGTGTAGAGGTTCTTGATCAACAATCTCAGAACCCTGTAAAATACCAAATACAAAAAACCATGTTACAAAATGCTATATGTGAAAAAGATAGAATGTCAGGTTCACTAAAAATATGACAAGTGTTCATTTAACCCTTTCCCATCAGAAGCAAAGTAAAATGGCTTTTGCAACCAGCATAAAACCAGAACAGCCTGCAAGTAACTTGCAGTCTATTCAGGCTTTATGCTGTTTGCTGTGCATCAGTATTTTGAGCTTGGAAATGAAGCCTTTCAAACTTGATTTTAGTAAAGATTTTTTTAATTTAATTTGGTTTTCTAAGAGACTACAAATGCATCAAAGTGTGTTAATAAGGGCTAAAAGGTTGAATGCATATTGAACCAAGTTGTATACATGACAAAAGTATTCAAGTGAATGGATCTTAAACAAAATTGTATTCATGGCAGAAAAAAAAAATCAGGTAAAAGTTTATATACATTGAAAGAAATGGGTAAATGATGAAAACTATATGATAACAGAAATTGAAACAAGTGTGAATAGACTGACATCATCAATTATAAGTGAAAGGAGACAGATAGATGTGCATACAGGTTAATACATACTTATTTCTCATGTAACATATGAGAGCTTCTTGAAAATCATGTAAACTGATCTGTTACAATTGTAAGCTTTTTTATATTAGCTTAAAGCTGAAGATAAAAGCAATCAAATGTAAAATTTATCCAAGTATATCTTCGTAACAACAAATGGCACAAGAGCTTTGCCACAACAATTGACTTATATCACAACACCGTTTTGTCAGATAGGTTCAAGGGCTAATAACTCCGGTATGCTTAGTCCACTGCGCATTACAAAGAGCCTTCTACATACGCACAATGATATATTTGAAGTTTTAATTTAAACGCTTGAGAAATGTGGACGGATTTCATTAACAAGAGTGCCAAACTGTCACAAGATATGCCCGTTCGAAGGTTTTGGACACCATGCTCAATGCTTGAAATGAAATGAAAAGTGACCTCAAGACCTAGTTATTGACCTGGCATGACCCATATTTGAACTTGACCTAGATATCATTTAGATGTAACATCTGACTAAATTTGGTGAAGATCAGATGAAAACTACTTCAGTTAGTGAGCGGACACCATGCTAAATGCTTGAAATGCACCATGTGACCTCGTGACCTCGTTATTGACTCGGCATGACCCATATTTGAACTTAACCTACATATCATCTAGACACAACTTCTGACCAAATTAGGTGAAGATCAGATGAAAACTACTTCAATTAGAGAGCGGACACCATGCTAAATGCTTGAAATGCACTAAGTAACCTCGTGACCTAGTTTTTGACCCGGCATGACCCATATTTGAACTTGACCTACATATCATCTAGACACAACTTCTGACTAAATTTGGTGAAGATCAGGTGAAAACTACTTCAATTAGAGAGCGGACACCATGCTTAATCCTTGAAATGCACTAAGTAACCCCGTGACCTAGTTTTTGACCCGGCATGACCCATATTCGAACTTAACCTAGATATTGTCTAGACACAACTTCTGACCAAGTATGGTGAAGATCGGATGAAAACTATTTGAATTAGAGAGCGGACACTGCCATGGACGCTGCCCGCTGCCCGCCCACTAAGGGTGAAACTATAATACGTCCCGTTTTAAAAAAACTGGCGTATAAAAAAAACATTTAAAGGGGAAAATCCTATTGACAGAAATAATCTTATCCCTCCCTGTTGAGGTATATGAATTAAATACAAAAACAGCTGATAGTTAAAAATAATGTATTACATTGATAAAATTCATACTAAAAATAAAAAAATTTAATCAAGCAAAGTAAAAGTTCAAGCGTACCTCTCCTTCCTGCCGCTCTATATGCCTGAAATCCTGAACAAACTCCAGGTGGGGTGGGGCTTGACGACCTTTCCTTCTCTGAAGGTCGTGGGGAACTAACGACCTTGGGTGTCTGAAGGAGTTATTTCCTATATTTGAGCCTCACTACGGTAAAACTGGGCTTAATGCATGTGTGTAAAGTGTCGTCCCAGATTAGCCTGTGCAGTCCTCACAGGCTAATCAAGGACAACACTTTACGCATAGACAAGATTGTTGTTTAAGATAAACGTATTTTAAAGGAAAATATTCAATAAAAGACTGCACAGGGTTATCTGGGATAACAATTTACACACATGCATTAAGGCCAATTTTTCCAGATATATATTGGATCTTGAAAACCATATTTCCTTAAACAGGTCAATGTCCCTGTCTGTAGTCAGAAAATAATTCAATGCAGGCTAAAAGGTTATCAGTTGTAATGAAAGAAAATGCTTTTTATTTCAATATAAAAGAAATTACCCGGTATGTTTTTTTCACTGAAAACTATTAAGATTGTAGAAAATACTGAAAATCCTGTTCATGGTCAAATGCACCTGGAGTAAATGGTACACATGTGTTACAAATGTAGTATACTTAGTTGATTTACCTCACAGGCTTCACAAACTAATTGAGTTTTTAGGAACTACATAATCAGTTATTACAACTCGTTATAATTTTACTGAATGAATTGTGTTTTTTCATTATTTTGGTCAGTACAATTTCTTTTAGAATTTCTGCAAAGTTAATGTTTGTAAGAAGGTGCGGATTCTTCAAGGCTATTTTTCAGTCAAGGAGTCATTGATTGAACCTGATTTTGGCACTTCTTTTACACACCTGAATGTCTCGTTGCAGACGGAGGTTTTCCCGCTCCAGTGAGTCAATCTGTATCTGCAGGGACTCCTGCATGCGGTGATGCTCGGAGAGTGACTCTCTTAATTGGTCCTGGGTACAAAAAGGTACGTGCCAGATAAACCACAGGAACAAAACGGATTTCCTTCTATATACTTTTTTTCCACAGGTTTATCATACATAATTCTTGAAGGAAGTCAATAAACATGTAAATATTTAAACAATTTGTATGAACAATCTTTACATAGGCAAAGAAAACATTAAAGTATTGTGCAAATGCTTTCCATAAATTGGGTCAAGGTTACCGTATTTTCCTAACAAATTTAAGTACCATTGCCATGGTTACCTTATATGAGAGTGCTAGGGCCTCTTTCTGTGCTGTCAGCTGCTTGATAGTCTGCAGGTACTCTGCGATAGCTTCTGATTTCTCCTTGGAAAAGTCTTCAAGACTGGTGGGAAAAGAAAATGTGAAAAGAATATGTCGAATTTCAATAATATAATGGGTCATGTCAGGTCATGGACAAAAGTGAACATTCTTTAAGCATTTTGTGGCATGCTGTAGAAGTATGTGAATAATTTTGAGGTGTACCTTGGGAAAATGCAAACAAATTTTAGGCATACTGTGGGACAACACAAACTAATTTGAATCGGCCATTGGAAAACATGAGCTAATTTGAGACACACATTTGAGAAAAGTACAAATTTACAATGGATGAAATTGTACCCTCTGTACTTGTTTAAGGCAGTTTATATATATTTGCATTAAAATAAAGATGTTACCGTTTCCTGTGTGCCTCTTCCCGAGTCTGGAGGTCCTGCAGGGTGGCGTTGTGGCGCCCGGTCAGACGGTCAAGGTCATCCTGTAGAACCTCATTCTCACGCTGGGCTTCCTCACACTTCACACTACGGGGAACAAGAAATATATACTGCATGTGTGATGTATCCTTACACTTCACACTGGGAGAACAAATAAATAGGCAAATCAAGGACCATTCACTGAAAGTTGATTTATTGTAAAAAACGATTTCATTTTATTTTTTTTATCAGAAATTCAGGAAGTTTTCTACAAAATATGCCTGAGCAATTAAGAAGACTTAATACACAAGCGGTAGGCCTGATTTCCCATGCGCAGCCTTTTTAGATGATTTGTGTCTTGTTATGAGAAAATTGGGCTTAATGCATGTGCGTAAAGTGTCATCCCAAATTTCATAAAGATTGGATGTAAACTGTGACCTCTATTGTCTACACAAGGTTTTTCTAATATTTGACCTATTGACCTAGTTTTTGACCCCAGGTGACCCAAATACAATCCCAACACAGATTTCATCAAGATAAACATTCTGATCAAATTTTATAAAGATTGAATGAAAACTATGACCTCTATTGTCTACACAAGGTTTTTCTATTATTTGACCTAGTGACCTAGTTTTTGACCCCAGATGACCAAAATACAATCCCAACCCAGATTTTATCAAGACAAACATTCTGACCAAATTTCATGAAGATTGGATGAAAACTGTGACCTCTATTGTCTACACAAGGTTTTTCTATTATTTGACCTAGTGACCTAGTTTTTGACCCAAGATGACCCAAACACAATCCCAACCCAGATTTCATCAAGATAAACATTCTGACCAAATTTCATAAAGACTGGATGAAAACTGTGACCTCTACTGTATACACAAACAAATACTACTAATGGGGCTATTTACCCTCGTGACTTCGGTTAGAAACCATTGCCCGAGCACACTGCTTAACATAAAACTCTGCGTAAAAAAGCCGAAAACAGCCATAATATTGTCAGCCTGATTTTACTGGGCTGTACCATTTATAATATTAAATACTTTGCAGTGTGGATGCGGTGCTTTGATAAAAATCTAGTAGTTTAAAAATAGCTTTACTTATAATAAAATTAGATGCGATATAAACGCAATACTCAACATAAACTTCATATTGTCTGAGCCTAACGCTGTTAAAAAGCGGCGTTTCTATTGGTTGAAAGGCTTATATAACGATGGAGCTGATTGGCCGAAATTTCTTATTAAAAATTACAAGTAGGTAAATCCGTTTTAAAATAGAAAAATTACACAGCGGACGACCTTGACATTGCACTTTAAAGAATGTAAACAATAAGAATTTCTATGCAGAAAATATATGAAATGAAAAAAAAGGATAATTACATCCAAAAAAACTTGAATTTTAATAAAATACATGAATTGTTTTATAGTAATAAATTACTATGTCGATGTTATATTGTTATTTTTCTTCTTCTTATTATTATTATTAAGATATTGTTATTGGATGTTTTAAAAGGAAAGAGAGAGAGAGAGAGAATAGCCCAATTTTTATCAGTAAAGATGGTGAAAACACATACTGTTGTATGTGTCATCATCATTACTAGACCCACTGTTCAGTATATACTGCAATGGGTTTGTTGGGAGTCTTTAGACTTTGTGATCTGTGTTTTTTAATGTTAAAATTAATATAGAATTACTTTAATTTTATGTTTCTATGAAAGAAAAGAAATACACGGAAGTGAAATATGTTGGAAATAAGCAAAAATTGTTAATATTTTAGGGTTTTACAGATCACAAAGTGGTTTAACATTGCCACTATGTATAAAATCTATGAATAAATGGGAATTTTTTGTTAGAGTTATATGTTATACAAAGAACTCTTAGCAATGGGAAGATATAAAGATTAATAAACATTAATTAATAGGAAAAAAGAGCTTTAATAGCTCTAATAAGAAAAGGGGGATTTGTATGTAGTAAACATGCAATTATATAAACAAAAAATTGTATTTGGTAATTGTAATTTAGTTTTAAATTATATTTTGTATTGTAATTGGTATGTTTTCGTAAATGTGGCACAATGTTGAACACTTGCAGACAGGGAATATAGCCGTAATGCTCCAACATGAGACCCTGTCTGTATGGAACCTCATGAGAATTGGGCTATGAAGAAGAGAAGACCCCCCAGAGTGGCGTTAAGACAATATTTAAAAGGGTTATTAGTAATAACCCTTGTAAAATAAGGGTAATGACTTAAGTGTCGCCAAACGGTCACCTTTATAGGGCCACATAAAAATTATAAGCAAAACAATGAACTTTACAGTTAAAAATGAGAAAGAACAGATACATTTATACATAAAAGTAGATTATTTACATTATGTACAGTACTATATGCATTTATTTATATAAAATACAAGTTGCCACCCTGGAGGGTTAAAAGAAGGAGAGATTTGGAAGTGTAGGCTGGTGTGGATGGGGAATAAACCAGCAGGGGCATTACCACTAGGTTGGACTAAGGGAGGTAATTGTGGAGGTGGAGTCTACGACGGTTGTTTCCCATGGACCAGAGGGAGTGCACGGTAGATGAAGAATAGTATGAATACAATTGAAGATAATTACATCAGTGTGATATAAAATTGGAAAAAAAGACCAATTAATACCTCAATGCAGGTAAAAACCCACAAAATGCTCTTATCCAACCAATATCATTTAAATATAGGGGGTAACAAGAGAGAAAAGAGTACAAAAGTGCCTTATCTGCTATATAGAATAGCAAACAAATTGTTGACAGTTTTTCTATTATTTGACCTAGTGACCTAGTTTTTGACCTCAGATGACCCAAATACAATCCCAACAAAGATTTCATCAAGACAAACATTCTGACCAAATTTCATGAAGATTGGATGAAAACTGTGACCTCTATTGTCTACACAATGTTTTTCTATTATTTGACCTAGTTTTTGACCTAGTGACCTAGTGTTTGACCTCAGATGACCCAAATACATTCCCAAGCCAGATTTCATCAAGATAAACATTCTGACCAAATTTCATAAAGATTGGATGAAAACTGCGACCTCTATTGTCTACACAAGGTTTTTCTATTATTTTACCTAGTTTTTGACCTAGTGACCTAGTTTTTGACCCCAGATGACCTAAATACAATCCCAACCCAGATTTCATCAAGATAAACATTCTGACCAAATTTCATAAAGATTGGATGAAAACTGTGACCTCTACTGTCTACACAAACAAATTGTTGACAGACGCACGCACACACGCACACACAACGGACGCCGGACATCACACAGTCACATAAGCTCACCATGTCACTTCTTGACAGGTGAGCTAAAAATGAAGAAAACAAGCAAATTCGTTGAATTGATATCCCCCGCCAAATAAATGTTGTTTATGGATGGGTGCTAATCCCTTGATAAATGGTATATTCCAAAACCATAATTGAAGTATAGGGTAATTGTTATAATGCATTGCAATTCTCCTCATTGATATCTATAAACTCATGAAGTTTCATGTTGAAATCTTGTGGCATATCTGAGATAGACCCCTGAAAAGTTACATCATACAAAAACAACAAAGGGCAATAACTTTTATGCAGAAAGTGTATAGTTATGGTTCTTGTGCAAGGTAATTCTCCTTATTGCTATCTATACACCCATGAAGTTTCATGTTAAAATCTTGTATTGTATCTGTGATATGGCCAAAAGTTACATGATATATAAAAGGGCAATAACCCTCATTTAAGTAAGCGTGAGGTTATGGTTCTTGTGCATGGCACATCTCCAAAATTGAAATTTATATCTAAACACCCATGAAGTTTAATTTCCATATCTTATATAGTTCTGAGATATAGCCCTGAAAAGTTTGTGACAAAGGACTGACAAAATGACAGACGGACAGATGAGCCTTTGCAGAAGGATAACAAAGTACTATAAAATAAATTGACACATTTTTTCTGTGGATTCTTTTAATTTTGTCGACATGAAATGTAATTGGGGATAGGTATGACCTAAAATTCATTGATTATTATTTATAATGTCTAATATACAACTTTTGACTAAAACATTTGTTGAACATATGATTTCATGGTTGAGTGGACAAACAAACATTCAAGAAAATTAATGCAGGAGGAATATTATTTGTATCACAATATTGCATTTTTATTCAGCGGAGGTTGCATCAAACGCAGGAATATACAATATTTTAGGCAATCATGCAACATAGGGTCGGACATATGAAATGCTTAAAGGGGCCTTTTCACAGATTTTGGCATTTTTTTAACTTATTCATTAAATGCTTTATATTGATAAATGTAAACATTGGATCATAAAAGCTCCAGTAAAAAATCAAGAAAAAAAATTAAAAAAGGAAAAGAACATTGCCCGGAGCAAGTTTCGAACCAGTGACCCCTGGAGTCCTGCCAGAGTCCTGAAGTAAAAACGCTT